>NC_044002.1:14364899-14664899 GCF_902150065.1 Myripristis murdjan | reverse complement strand
TTCTTTGGCAGCAAACGCGTCCTCCTCATCAGAGACCAAATGTCAGTTTACTATAAAAAGAAAACCTCCACTTCTTCTTCTTGTGCTCATCTCTTTACCTAGCACTCCTCTATTACACATAACCATTTGGGGGGAATATGACTTTTTTTTAAACATTCATTGTGTGAAAGCAGTGGCTCTAAAGGAACAGTTCACCCAAAATACAGTATTTTCCAGCTTACCCATGCGTTATCATCCAGATAGTTTCTACGTGATTTGGTGAGGTTTCCAATCTTATGCAGGCTCCCTTGTCTGGAACACCAATACAATGAAGCTGGATGGGTATTCATTTGTGGAGCTCACACCATCAAAAGTGTACATGTGAAAAACTCAACAGCAGTTGAGTTTTTGGTGGGAACGAATATTGGTAAACTGTATCTATCCACCGCTGAGGAGTACAACTTTGGAGCGGTAAGTTGGAAAAGCTTTGTTTTGTTTTGTTTTGGGTGAACTGTTCCTTTAAGACTTGAACTTAATCCAGCTTGTTGCTTGTCGTGGTGGTAATGGCAGTGTCTCTTTCTGCCAACCTGACACCTACATACTGCTGATATCAGATAGGAGTTTAAGCGAATTCTAACGTTGCACTCTTTGCACAGCAAGCGCCTGGATAAGAGTGTCAGCTAAATGCATAAAATGTAAATGCACCACTGTGGCCTAATTGCTGCTTGCGAATGCCAAATGCATTTTGGACCCAGGGTGTGCAGGCTAGGTCCAGGTGGTCCAGAGGGAGATTAGGTTACAGCAGGGCGCTGGTGTTGAGTTGCCACTTAACCAACTTGGGTTTAGGACTCATTAGGCCCACTCAGTGCCTGGCGCCGAGTCCAGTTACAGATAGAATAACACTAAACCATCTGCATGGTAGGGGAGATGATTACACTTAGCACAGGGTGTAACTATAAGCCTGGTGTTGAGATGGGAAATGCCCTGAGGATGGAAAGTGGTTCCAGCGCTGTGGAACGGGTGTTTGGTTGTTGTTAGTTTCAGGAGGGGTGCTAGATTGTCTCTCCTTCAGCGTTAATTTCATTAAATCTCATTATGTATGAATGGATAACTTTAATTAAGGAAATCACAGCATGTCACAGGCAGTCTGTATAGAAAACTTCTTACAAGTTCCTGTGAACATTGAGCAAGACGCCACAGTGGCACATTAAATGTTTTCTCCTTGCTGCATTTTGCATGCCATAAAAATCAAGTCTGCAGCTGAAGTGTTGACTGAGACTGATACAGCTGCATCATCCATGTCCTCAATCATCATTACACATGCATGCTGCACAGCTGAGCTTTATTGAAACCCACAGAACTTTATTATAACGTCTAGAGATCCCAAGGTTTCCAAAGATGCTGAACATTTTCTGCTGAATAACAGGAAAATGTGTATAAAATGATGCACAAAATATGTAGATATTTTCTATTTGATGTAATGGTGCAACCATAAAACAATGATGTCTTGGGAATGAATATTTAAATCAGTATAGGTATGATGTAGCTTCAGTGCAGTGCTGCAACCAGCAGGTACAGAATCTATATGGGACATTGTCATACAATCTGGAAAAAAAAATCTATTTAAGGGAAACATTACAGTTTAAGGTGGTGATCTATCAGCCCAGCAGACTGAAATGAAAAATATGCTGCATTCAGGAACTGAAGGCCACTTATTTGTGGTACAGCTGCTATCTTCTTGTAGAGATGTACAAAGACAAAGTCTTTTCCCCTTTCCAGTGATGCAGGGATCAGATCTATGCCACAACAAGTTAAAAAATCAATTTTATCTTCTTGACTGAATAATGCCTCAGTCTGCCATCCGGAGGCTCAGGCTCATGAAAGCTGGAGATCCGCCAGAATTAGACCTGCTGTGACCCATTTTGAGAAACAACGATCTGATTTAACAAGTCAATCTGCGATACAGTCTAAAAATTACCGGAACGCAGTCGCTAATCATCACCCGACTGATAATACGTTCGAGGCGGATGTGATTAGCCATTCACTCACTCACATTGTGGAGCTGCTCAGCTGCCCCAAAACTCTGAATACAGCCTAAGTCTTGATTGAAGCGGGTCGAATAGGTGGTAAATTGCACCTCAGTGTGTCTCTCAGTTAACTAACCAGCCATGCTTTTGGAACTAGAGATATTTTTCATTCCAGGAATAGCTCTTCTCACCCGTTCGCACTTAGCGAAGTGTGAAGTCGTTTTTCTTCTCCACCAAAGGGCGGACCGAGGAAGCTTCTTTTTATGAATAATGCTAATGGGTTAGGTGCTTCCAGTGAGCATAAACATGCATCACTTTAAAATGAAAAAGGCAAACGTTAGGTGGGGGGAGAAAAAAAAAAAAGTGGTAAGTTCACACTCCAGGCATTTTTTTTTTTTTTTAAATCCTGTAATTTTATGCAAACAGCAGCATATAAATCTTTTATTTTCCTCCTCGCCAGTAAAATGTTTTCACTTTCCAAGCTTTAGCATGTTTTGCTAATTATGCCCCAGCATCCACAGCCGCCTCTTTTTTGCCCTCAACCAAATCTGTGCTCGCGTGAATAACAAGGAATTCAAAGCAAAATGGCATCCAATAAAGATGCCTCCTTAATGTATGTCTTGCTCTCGATCCAAGCTGAGAGAGCCTTAGTTTTAAGATAAACTTTCCCCCACTGATTTTGTAGTGGAAATAAAATGACTTAATCTAAGATGCTGTGGGGTCCGACATCATTTTTCAGATTTTTTCCCCCTCTCAAGACTGTTATTGTCTAAGACACAACAGATTATAAATTTGAGAATGTCTTGCTGTTCTATCATTATGCGTATTCAAAACGCTCTGAGCAATGAGAAGCCATGCTAATTTCCTACTGATGTATTCAGTCAACCCTCTCTCTCCCTCTCTTGGCTGGTGTTTTCCACGTGCTGTTGCTTTCTTGACACTATTAAACCCCTGGTAGAGCGTCTATCTGGCTCCCCCGTTGCACTGCTGTTGCTGAGACCCACAACAATAGAAACAAGGGAAGCGGAAACTGAATGGGATCTTGAATGGGTCATTACCACCCACAGAAAGTCAGCATCAACTGTTGTGGCAAGCCAAACACAAGTGAACACTTTTTTTCCGAAAACAACTTAGAACAAAAACATCTTTGGGTGATGGGTATCCTTGGGCATTAATTTTGGGGAAAGCAAACAAACAAAACCTCATTGTTTTAAGTTAATTTGTATTGCTAAACCACAGAGGGTCCACAATGCTCACTTTTTTTTTTTTTTTTTTAAATCAAACAAGGCTTCAATTTACCTGCAGTCTCCAAAATCATTTTGTTTGAGTAGTCACTATTTAAAAAGTGGTGTATATATAATTTTGGAGCAAAACTCATTTGTTTCTAATTTACATCCCAACAAACGATTTCAGCATCAGTGCACTTTGGGAAAACAAGCCCCACTGCTGCACTCCACTGGTCTTGCTTTTCACTGCGATAAACAGGATTTTACATTAAATATGAGATTAAATGACATATTTATTTTGTGCGGCTTTCCCATATAGAGGAGTAACGCATAACCTCCGTGTGAACTCAGCCGTCTGGATGAATTATGTGGGTCTAATCGGTCACCCCCGAGAGCCTAATTCAAACACATTGCTAGTATGTGTCGAGGGGCTGGAGGGAGGGCGGCTATTGTTCAGGCCGGCTCACTCGCTGTTGTTTTAATGGCAGACGAGAGATTAATGGCAATCTAATGACTGTGGGGAGGACACAGTGCAACAATAGAGTCCTGGTACTGTGCAGGCCAAGTACATTAGTCAGTCAAGACAACTATCTGCACGGATGCACCCACACACACACACACACACACACACACACACACACACACACGCAAACACACTGTTATTCCCTAGACACAAACATACATGAACACACACCCATATTTATAAGCTCACACTCCTGATACAGTAGATTGAAAGTGAAAGTGACATCTATTGATTTGTCAGTGGAGAAGTTTTACAGTCGTCCACCGTCAGTGCGCCCTCTCACATCACAAGCAAAACAAACCGGGCTAATTCTCCACCCGCCAACCCCCCCAGTGTGACAAAAGCAGGCTAATTTATGCATTGGCAGCGTGGTGTGCGAGGGATAAGAGCGAGGCAGAGGGGCTGGATGCTCACTCGTGGATCGCGGTAATTGTGATTTGGTTGCTAGGATGCTGAGGGTAATGAATGTCTTGTTGATGCAGTTTGTCATAACCCGTGCCATTGGTGGCTGGTTGAGGACACAGAGCCCATTAGTTAAACACAGACACGTTGGCCCTGCCGTGATGTATGAGCCTGCCAGGCCGAAGGAATAAGTCATTTGATGATGGAAAATGAAGAAAACTGCCAAGTTGGCATTGGTTTCCGGAGATATTGAATAGGACTATGGGTTAAAGCAGGTGGCGTGAACTTTTTTTTTTTTATTATTATTATTATTTCAACGATATACTGGAGCAAAATGTCACGGAAATACTTTGCATCTGTCTAAGCTTGTATCCTGTTTTCAGTTTATGGTTATTACTTTACTGATGCAGAATAGAGCCATGTTTTTTCCTTAAGAAATCACTAGCACTGCTGTGGTTGTCTTAAGAAATAAAAGCACTCGTATTGTAATTCCAAAAAAAAAAAAAAAGAAAAAGAAAAAAAGAATAATAGAGGAGAAACCATCTTTCATTCCAATGCTTAACTAGTGGGAAGTATCTGTATTCATGAGGTCTAATTGAAAGGAAGCCTGCCTTGCATATGGAAGTGGTACAAGGAGCAGGAAATGAGATGGTTCTTAATGCATTCGCTGACAGATGTTAACCTTTGATTTCCCCCACTTACATCAGAAATGGCTGCTTGGCATGACAGAGTCACAAGTCAACAGGCTCTGATGTCTACGTGCTTGTTTCCAGCACTGCTGTTGTTATACCAGGGGTGGGGGAAGACAGACACAGAGCCCCAGAGACACAGAGACAGACAGAGAGGGAGAAAGAGGGAGAGGGCGATGTAGAATTTATTTATTTTCTAAAGATGTACTTGACTTGCACTTGAATGGTTTTGCAGTGTACTTTCTCACATTTGTGCCAACATGAAGTGAATTGTAATGAATTGAATTACAGTGCAACAGAAGGGAGAGGAAAAGCCTTGACAAAAACAGAAACAAAGAGCGCTGCGTGGAAAGGAGGGCACGAAACAAAGGTAGTGGTGAGAGAACACAGGTCTATGTGACAAATTTGTGGAAACAGAGAGAATGGTGACTCAGGGAAGCAAGACTGCAGTGTATCATCAGTGAATTCACCGGAGCAGATGGCAATGAGCCTGGGTCCAGCAGCCATCTTTTGTCTTTGCCTCCCAAAACCCTCTTACACTAAAAAGACTAATAGACTAACAATAGACAATAGACTAATCTATTGGTTATGCACCTTGCATAACCACCAGTTTTGTTGACTGGTGGTGTATTTTTTTGTCATGGATACCTAATTAAGTCAAGTCAACATATTTTCAGTGCAGTTATGTTATAATGGAGTCTTAAGGCTTTGGAATCAGTCTTTTTGAATTAAAAATAGATTTTTTTTTTTTAATCACCACCAAGCTTCATTCACCCCCCACACCATCACCATTATCCCAATCTCTCTCTCTCTCACACACACACACATCAGCATAATACAGTTATTTATCACATTGTTGTTATTTGTCTTACTTTGTATAACTTCTATCTCTTTGTGCATCCTTCTGTAATTACTTTTAAAGCAAGTGCCTTTTAATAGATGCAGCATTTTTCACCAAAGGGAAAGACAAAACCATTTTTCCGCCAACAGTGGCCTTATCAGACCATCATTCAGTGCAGCCACATGTTGTGGTTTGAGGAACAAGCGTGGCCGCAATCACAAATCTAGATCATAAACTGCTTGGCTTCTGTTTTAAAATCCCCATATGCCCACCTTCGACTGAAAGCAACAAGTTTCCACCACTTTTCTGGGGGTTTGCCGTATGATTTCTCCCACTTTGTCACACTGTGTCAACATGTGCAGTTCATCAGTAATAGTGCTTGTCATAAGTCACTAGACAGTCTATACAGGCTTCTCCACACTTTTATACACATTAATTTAGTCCATGCATTTCTCACAGGCTTTATCATTTTCCATGAATCTGTCTGTGTCGTGATCTGTGATAGTTCTGCAAAGATTCGAATGAACACATTAACACTCAAGTTGTAACGATGAGTTGTCAAGTGGGACTAGATTGCTTAGATTTGGTGTGAAAGCAGCATAAGTAGAAGTTGGCAAGGCAGACTGAAGGAAATGGCATGCCAAAAAAAATTACATTTCCTGAGGAGTAATGCACTACATACTACTACTACTACTACTACTACTCCTACTACCATTCCTCACAAAAATAATAATGCAATACAAGCTCTCTTTTTGCTTTACCCCTCCAGAGGGAGACCAGAGTGCAGGATCAGCTACAGTGCAGCATCCCTTGAGATGATAGGACACTTCAGCAGTGCCAGTGCTTGCTGATGCAAGGCTTGCGTGCAGGTCACCCAGTTGAAGGACACTCTTTCTAACCGCCGAGCCTCCCTGTCACACCCCTGCTTTTAGCTAGTATAGTATCACTGAACACACATGTGGCAAGCACTGCTCAGGTCATCTGCTGTTGCTGTGAGACAACTGAAAAGCCATTTGAAGCATGCCAGTCCTTTGCTTATAGTTCAAACATTTTTTAACTTTTAACAATCTGTCTGAAGCCAAAACAAGCCGTCAATGAGAGGAGAGATTCCCAGTGTAATCTTCTACAGGCAGAGAGTGTGTGATGAGGAAGGGATTGACCTGAGAATGCCACTTCATGTAAATCCAGACAGCAGCTATTTAATCCATGCTTCATGTTGTTATGCAGTCTCTCTCATGCAGAACTAACGGGTTGTTTTGCCTGTTGTTCAGGGTCCTATATCTGTGAAAAACTGTCAAGGACACTCATTACAAGGTGTACACACACACTCACAGGCATGGACATGAGCATAAAAACAGGTACAGGAACACATAAACACACGGGGGAGCTGGACATATTTTGATCTAAAAGGATCTCCTATAGAGTGTAGAGCCATCCTGTGTAGAGAATCTCCTTGAACCAGTTGCCATGGCTTATCTCACACACACACACACACACACACACACGCACATACAGAATGCATGTACACATGCATCTCACTCACTCTCTCTCTGCCCCCGACTCTGATTTGCATTTTGGTTAACACTCTAATTGCCTCTCATTAAATACCTTGTCACTTTGATTAATTGGTGCGATACAGAAATGGAAAACAGCAGAGCGTTACAATGCATAGTGAACAGTTGCTGACTGGAAAAGAGGAGCTATCCTGTGATGTAAAGCAGACTTGAACCTTCAGTATCTTCTCATCCATTTTTTAACCTTAGGTCAGGGTATGTTTTTCTTTAATTCTGAGGGGAATGTTTCAAAATCTAAAGAAAAGGGCAAGCAAGGAGGAGCAGTCGAGCTGATCTGAATGTTTTATAGTCATTTGAAGTCTAACTTTGAAGTTTGGCTCAGATTTAGGTGAATGGACTGAGGCTCAGACGAACAGACAAACACAGTTCTCTCTTTGCTCTTTCTCAACTCCACTTTTATCCTCATCTATAATCTATTTTCTGGGGAAAGTTTGAAGACACATGGTAAGGTTACATAACCTAAAGGTAGATCCAGTCAGAAAGGCTGTCCTTGAAGAAACATCCAGAGTGTATATCAGCCATTGACCGTTCATCCACTTTGGATAAATGGCATGATGGGAGCCTAAAGGTAAAGGAAGGTGCTTTGTGACCTGACAGACGCTGGCTTGAGTCCTTGACCAGCTGGATGATGCATGCTCTCCCCTCCCTCACCGCTACTGCTACTGTCAAAATACCAACCAGCAAGTAAAGGTGCCCTTGAGCTCATTCCCAGTTGCTCCAGTAGAGCTGGTCAAATCAGTGCTAGAACACTTTGAATGTCAGCGTGCAGCAGGATTTTGCTGAAAAAAAGAAGTACAGATTCTCAGCAAACCTTCCCCAGATAAATGTACTATATACGTGTGAAAACAGCTTGAGAAAACTTTACCAAATGGCATGCAAATGAGACATTCAGATCAGGATCATATGAGCATTTCTGAAAGATTTATTTGTGCCATTTATACATAATAAATTCTTGAATAAATGTCAGCTGAATAAAATCATATCAAAAATAATATCCATTTTTAATAAATAATGAAAACAAGCAGTCCTTGGTGGTGGACTCAGACTGTTGGATCCCACTGTAAGTTATGGAAATGAGCCATATCCTGCCATAACAGCGCTCACATTTAGGAAACGTATGAGAGTCATCAGTCAGCTTGAAATTGATATAATGGCAGTGAATTTCAGCCATTGCCCCTGCTGCAATTACAGCCACTCTCAAGTCCATCTCAAATAAAGATATGGACTTCTCCATCACCTAGCAGCATAAATTGCAGAGCCCAAATGTCAGGCCCTATGTGCATCAATTTGAACTACCTGCAAGTGATGGGTAATATTTTTTTTTTTCCACTTTCTGACTGATGAAGATCTTAAACCTAAACCCTTTTGCAGAATGGATCCTCAATGTTTTAGAGATTTTACATGATGAATATCAGGTGATGTTTTTTTTTTTTTCCCTGCAATTGGATCTGAAGTAGATTGGAGTGTTCTGAAAGTCAGCAGGAACCCCTTTTCCCTCAATGTTATTTCAAACTCCTATCTGTGTTGTTGTTTGTCCATAGGCAGTTGTCACATACTGTATATATCAACAGCTGCGTGGTATTCTCATCCAGTGCAAGCCAAGTGTCAGGGGGATTAGGTTGACCCAGCATGGCCCCACCAGTTGCACAGTCTGCCATTGAAATGCATGAAACCCTCATCTTTCTCTGTGCTGCACTATAGATGCCGTTCTGTGTCGGGAGCTGCTATTATTGAAATGAGGCATTTCTGACAGGGAGCCCTTGCCAGATGAGCGTAGTCTTCTGAATCATCTCAATACAGCTGAGGAGGAAGAGAAATGAGATTTGGCAGATTATTTGGGGCACGCCACCTGAGCTTCCCCCTTCATCGCAAGCATGCCAATTTCCATGATTGTAACAACACCCCACTCGTATTGAAGTGAAGTTCACAAAGATCATGGTTTGGGGCATTGTGAGCGTCTTTTCAGGTGCAGATAGAGGTCTGAGTTGAATAGACAGAGGGTCTCTCTAGGGGAAATGGGCTGCCTTGGCATTGTTCTGTGGTTCATTGTAGGCCTTTTCAGTGTGAGATACTGGCATTGTGCAGTCAAACGTGGCCTATTCAAACAACCGCCCAGAAACCGCTGTTTCAACTCTGTTAGGGGTTGACGTAATGCATGCTTAAACTGAGTGTGCATGTTTGGGGGCTGCAGGGCGGTTTGTGGGTGTGTGTTTGCTCCCATTAGCTCACAATGACACGATATCTGTCAGATTTAGCTGTGGGGTTGAGTGGTTTCCATCACATGCTTATCTCTGTGCAACAAACACATGCATTCACGTGCATATGCACAGACACACGCAAACACACACCCACACAGACAAACACTCATTCTTATCGCAGTGTTGTCCTTATCTCCCATGTTTATATCTAAAAGTGGGAACAGCATTTAGCCAGCTTAGTGGTGCACTGATAACATCCTAAGCTGAATGTGACACATTTGAAGGTTGATGTGTGCCCTCACTTGAGCATGCTGAAAGCCTCAGGCCTGTCACTGATTGGCTTGCATTGTGCTGCTCTCATCCTATCTCAACACATATAACAGCAATTTTCACACTGCATGATCTGCTTGTAACCTCTCATGTCCAATAATGTATGTAATTTGTGCACAAACAGCAAAATACCCTGATAACTAAAATGCCAGTGGCTGAGACCGCCTGGTTGCATTCAGCATGACCGAAAGCATTACCGGAGACAGACGTAATACACCCACACAGCAAAATAAACCTCGACTATAAGGGTGGAGTGTTTGGACAAGCTAGCCAAATAGCAGATAGATTATTGATGTGGCAAGACAAACTCGAGTACCTCAGTGAGTAACAATGAAGAGACAAAGCAAGGAGATAACATGCTAAAGACATCTGACATTTTCACTAAAGGCTGTGGATCAATATTACAAAAGTAGCCACACACACACACACTATAGAGCCCTCCCAAACTGTAGCACATGGCAATAAACCTTGACCTTTAGGAAGCAGTGTGGACATACAGGAAGGTTGGTCTAGGGCTATAGGGAACCATTTTTATTGGCTTTAACTTGAGAAGTATATGAAGGCTACCTTAGAGCTTTGGTTCATTACTGTAACCCCCATGGACCGGTGTGGGCTCGGCCTATTTTTACCATTCTCGTGGTGCTTTCGCGGTTATATCAGATGATGTAATGAGTTGATATTGTGCCTCTACCGGCTAGGTCACAGGAGCACAGCTGAGGTGTTACGGGGGAGGGAAGTTGTAATCAAAATGGAATTACTGTTCGATATTGATGGGATCTGTACATCTACGCTTCTTTGAGTATGTATACAGCACTTGCACATATGTGTATGCATGCTGACACACACACACACACACACACACACACACACGCACACATAAATAAAACTCTTGTGACGTCAGTTGACAGTATCCATGGGGAATTTGGGTCACTATAGCAGCAAACAATAATGATGCGAAGCAGAGAAAAATAGATTGTGAAAAGGAAAACAGAAAATAAACAACATAGCAGATGGTGGTTATGTGATAAATGAAAAGTGTAGGGCAGAAATTTGGATAACAGAACATGCCACTGAATGCAGAATATGAACAATACACATACTCTGAAATCATAGATAAATAGATAAAGATAGAAAACATCAAAACTATTAAACATGCAGCCTACAGACATAAATACACATATTGTATTTTTTTTATATTATAGCAATTTATATGTGGCCCGGTTATGAGTAAAGGCACAGAGCACACAAAATAATTTGGGATCTTTTCTCACGACTGCACCCACAATGAGGCACAGCATTAATTTATTTGGAATTCAGGGAATGAAATCAAGGTTTCACGGTGGGACAGTTCCAAACATAAATAAAAAGAAACAACAAAAACAAAAGAAAAAGCAGTTTCTTCACTTTTCCAATTATAGCAAAAAGGACAAAACTGAATTTTTGCTCTTATACATATGTTCTTTCCCTGTAAATCTTCTCTCAGCTGTATACACGGTAAACAGTCAGAGTACTAGACGGTTGTCTATTGAAATACACGGTGAAATAAAACAGCAAATGGTATAATTTAAACAACGCCAAATATAGACAACGCTGTATAGACAACTCTCTCTCTCTATATATATATAGACAACGGTAGTGGCCTTTCAAACTCAAAGTGTAGCACGCACACCAGGACAACCGTGCGGGGCTGGACCTGGCACCTTTCTCCCCTCTGTATTAGGCACAACCAGCAAATGTCATTATGATCAACAAAATCCATAAAACATTCACAATTCACATTACTGTATGTGGTTCTAGCATTTTATGCAAACCTACGCCGTCACTCCGTTCAGCAGTGCACCGCACCCACGACAGAGCACCAGTCGACGCTCGCACTGCAAACCCTGAAATATCGGGGACATCACACAACCATCACAGTGAGATCCACCCGATTAGCCCACTAACATCATGTTTCACCATAATATAGGGGAGTATTTACCCTGAAACACCAGCGACAGCTCACAGGTAGGGCAGCTCTCTCTTTCTCTCTCAAGAGCGGCGATCTCTGCCTGCACCAACCCAAGATGGGCCCCTCGCACTCTCGCGCACTTTTCCTCAAGCTGCTCTTAAAGTGACAGTGTCGCCTTAACAGAAAGACAGCTAATTCAATAGGAAATGCATGCTATATTATCTAAACATGTGTTCAAATGCAGTTCTGCAGAGTTATAAGGGCTGAACACTGTTTACTGTTTTACAACCAGTTTCACCTGGTTACATTCTCCCCTGCTAACAAGTCAACGTCCTCGGTGACTTATTAAACATCCAATGGCCCATGAAGTGCTCCTGAAGTATAGAGAACCATGCCTGCCAACACCTGAGAAAGCACATCTGGACTAATTGACACTGCATTGCAGGCTGACCTGGGTAAGTGGAATGGGTTTTTGTGTATCCCTGCTGTTGCTCTCGGACTCCTGCGTGGCGGAGGAATGGGCGCATCTACACTAACATTTCCCTCCCTTCTCCTTCTTGGAGCGGGCACAGGCCGGCCCACCAATTCATCAGCTGGCAAGCTGACACTCTCTGGCGTGGGGTGAGGGCAAGGCACTGGTCTCGCCTCCGGGTCATGAAGTGTGTCACTGGCATCTTGCCCGGGGACATCTTCACCTCCCACCATACTCCCAGCCACATCATCCTCACTCTCTGACTCATCAGTTATCACATTTGGATCCTCGGTTTCTAGTCCTCCCACCTCCTTGGCAGTTGGATACCTGACGTCCTCCACTATCACAAACTCCTCTTCCACAGACTCCGTGTCTGACTCCAGGCTTAGGGTAGGCTCTTCCACATGAGAGGCTGCACGGCGACGACGCCTCTCCATCGGCACAGGCTCCACACAGGGCCTCAAGTTGGACCTATGCACCCTTTTCACTTGCCCTCCTTCCAGTGGCTCCACTGCATATGTAGTCCCTTGGATGTCAACCACTTTATACACAGTAGCTGCCCAGGCGTCCTGGATCTTATTCCTTCCTGGTGGACGGTGGCGGAGATACACCAGCTGTCCCAGGGCAACAGGTGGACAGTATACCTTCTCCTGTTGCTGGGCCACTCTCTCCGCAGCCTTCCTCTCAGCACACTTTCTTGCCCTCTCATGTGCCTCTCGCAAACGCTCCTGGTGCACAGTTAACCAGTCAGGCCTCTCATCCCTCACCTGCTCTTGGCCTAACAGGGCATTAACTGGAAGATGTGGGTGAACTCCAAACAGTAGATAATAGGGCGAATAGCCTGTAGTCGAGTGTGGTGTTACATTATATGCATACACCAGTTCTGAAAGGTGTTCAGGCCAACGCCGTTTCTTTTCAGGGGGAAGCGCACGCAAGAGGTCATGCAGGGTTCTATTGAACCGCTCGCACTGTGGGTTCCCTTGGGGGTGATAGGGCGTCGTGCGAGTTTTCTTCACCCCATACAACTTGCACAACTCAGCAATTACTGCACTTCCAAAATTTCTGCCCTGATCCGAGTGCAGGCGTTCTGGGACCCCGTATTTCATGAACCATTCCTTCAGGATGACTTTAGCAGTCGTGTCTGCTTTCTGGTCTCGCGTGGCGAAAGCTTGGCTGAACTTTGTGAAAACATCAGTTATCACGAGTACATTCTCGCGACCATCCGTGGCACGTTCAAGTGTGGTATAGTCCATAGCAACCACCTCCAGCGGGCGGGTAGCTAAGAATGGAGTTTGAGGTGCCTGAATCTTAGGCTGTGGCATTTTTGTTAACACACACCTTTGACATCTCTTAACCCACTGTTCTACATCCTCATGCATACCCCCCCAAAAACATCTCTGTCTCAACAGACCCAGTGTTCGTTCTATGCCCTGGTGCCCCATCTGATCGTGCACACTCTTGAGCACTTGTTCCTTCAGACAGGTAGGCAACAACAGCTGGTGACATTCTCCAATATGTACATCATCAATAACACGGTACAAAAGTCCATCCTTTTCTCTGATGCGTGGCCACTGTTTCAGCAAGGAGCGCACAGGTTTTGTTAAACCCAACCTCTCCTGGTAGGTGGGTTTCCTCTGTCTGTTCCAAAACTCTCTTATCACTCTGAGTGTTGGGTCTGATGCCTGAAATCCCTGGAGCTCTGTTTTAGAATATCCAGGCAAAGTGGGAGTGTTAGCCTGAGCTGCCTCACTCACCTCTGTCTCACCTGTCTTAGATACACGTAGCTGGCGTATCTGACAACACTCAACCCCTGCTGCAATTAAGTCCAGGTCTAGAGCTGTGCCTGTCCTGAGTGTGTTACATATGGCTATACATCCATCATACTCTGCATCTTCACTGTAAGGTTCTGGTTCATTGGCTGCTGGTTGCCGGGAGAGAGCATCAGCTGCATTATTACATCGGCCGGGGCGATACTTAACATCAAAGTCAAATACAGCCAACTGAGCGACCCATCGCTGTTCAATGGCTCCAAGCTTGGCGGTGGAGAGGTGACATAATGGGTTGTTATCTGTGATGATGGTGAACTTGGACCCTAAAAGATAACCCCTAAACTTCTCTGTGACCGCCCACTTGAGCGCAAGAAGCTCCAGCTTCATACTACTGTAGTTTTGATCATTCTTCTCAGCCCCTCTGAGTCTCCTGCTCGCATAGGCTATGACTTTCTTCCTACCTCCCTGCTCTTGGTACAGGACTGCACCTAAACCTAGGCTGCTAGCATCTGTCTCCAGTATAAAAGGCTGGGAAAAGTTTGCATAGCCGAGTGTGGGTGCACCTGTCAGCTTCTCCTTAAGCTGCTCAAAAGCTAGCAGACACTGCGGTGTCCAGGCTGCCCTGAACATCTGATTAACCCTGGCCTGGCTACTCTCTCTGACACAAGCATTTACAACATCATGAAGAGGTCCTGCGATTTGGGAAAAGCCCTCTATAAACCTCCTATAGTAACTGCAAAAGCCCAGAAAAGACCGAAGCTCCTTTACAGTCCTAGGGATGGGCCACTGTTTCACTGCACTTACTTTGTCAGGATCGGTGCCTATGCCCTGAGCTGAGACTTGATGACCCAGAAACCTGACCTCAGGCTGGAGAAAATGACACTTCTCCATTTTGACTTTCAGCCCTGTCTCCCTTAACCTCTTAAGGACTGTCTCAAGCCTCACCAAGTGATCACTGAACGTCGATGAAAACACAAGCAGGTCATCCAAATAGACCAACACGATTTGAAAGACCAGATCACTCATTGTAGCCTGCATCAGGCGTTGGAACGTTGCCGGCGCGTTACATAGCCCAAAAGGCATTCTCAGATATTCATACAGGCCGAATGGCGTGGTGAACGCTGTTTTGTTCCTATCCTTCTCATGTACTGCAACTTGATGGTATCCGCTTGCGAGGTCGATGGTTGAGAAGAATTTTGCATCACACAGAGCATCCAGACTTTCATCAATGCGTGGAAGTGGAAATGCGTCACGCCTGGTCTTTGAGTTCAGCCTCCTGTAGTCTACGCATAGTCTCAGGTTTCCATCAGACTTGCGCACAAGAACAACTGGTGACGCATAGGGGCTGGAGCTCTCTTGAATCACCCCTTTTTTCAACAGTTCAGAAATATGCTCCCTGACCTCTTTATACTGGTTAGGTGGTATACGCCGGTAAGGCTGAGAGACCGGCACATCGTCCACCACGGGGATTTCATGTTTCACCCTATCAGTATAACCCAGATCCTCATCATTGACTGCAAACACATCTGCATACTTCCTGAGGAGAGCTCCCAGCTCTGCCTGCTGCTCAGGGCTGCCTCCTATGTGCAGGCGGTCCAGTAAGCTCTTTATGTCACTGTCAGAACTTTGGCTGTCTTTCCGGTTAATAGTCACTTCTTCATGGTTAGCAGAAATACGCTGAAACTTCACCTCATAGGGGTCTCCCTCAACACACTCACACTGGCTGAGAACACCTAGCCTAGTTTTAGGGGGCAACCAAACATCTTCCTGGGAAAAGTTAATTACCTGGACTGGGAACACCTGACTGTTAGATGACACTACAGTAGGGACAACCACCAATCCACCAGGCAGTGGAGCGTTTCCTGGCTCCAGCAGCATAGTAGTGTCACCATCAGACTGTCTCCTCAGTCCCCTTGCATAGACTGTGGCTACTGACAAAGCAGGCACATGCACTTTTTGCTGGCCGGCGATGCGGGCTGTGGACATCTTTTCCACAAGCTCTGCCTCCTGTACCCGCTGAAAAGCCTCTCTCCAGACAGAATCCAACTCCCCCCCAAGAGCAGTGTCGAACTCGGCAAGTACCAACTGTCTGCACCGTTTAGCAATGTTCATTCCAATAATGCCAGGTGGAGATGGATCTGTCTCTTTGCTGTCATCATCTTTGATTATCAAAAAACCACACTCTGGGATAGTGAGCCCCATTGCCTGTATGTCCAGCTCCACATAACCCAAATATGGCAGTGGTAACTTGTTGGCTGCTGTTATTTTAAGCCACTTAGCTGTACTGTGCATATCCTCATCCCCACCATGAAGATGGTTTCTGAAAAAGCTTTCCGTCAGAGTGCTTACATGACTTCCTGTGTCTAGTAGACACCTAAGTGGGACCCCGCCTATCTGGATGTCAACTTCTGGACACTCGCCCACAGCATTTTTCAAAAAGCGCTCTTTGGTTAGGGTGTCAGTTGAGCCTTCTGACTTGCCTCGCATTGCCCGGCTCATAGCAATGGAGGGCCCCCGTTTCCCTGTACTGCAGGACTAGGAGTGGCAGTGGACTGACCTGGCTTACGTGGCACTGGGCACTGTCTTGCCATATGCCCAACCCCTTCACACCGCAAGCAGATTGGCTGACCATCATTAGTGTACTTGGGCTGGACTCTAGGTCTAACACCCTTGC
Organism: Myripristis murdjan; assembly: GCF_902150065.1. Lineage (NCBI taxonomy): Eukaryota > Metazoa > Chordata > Actinopteri > Holocentriformes > Holocentridae > Myripristis > Myripristis murdjan. Next base: position 14,648,247 of record NC_044002.1, on the reverse strand, counting down.
TGTCACTTCCTGAATTAGCATTGTGCATAGTGAGTTCATGGACTGCATTGGTTAACTCATTAATGGCCTTACCCTGCTGTGTAATTATTTTAACTACCTCTTGCAGAGTCACTGTCAAATCATTCTGTGTACTGTTGGGCAAGTCTGCTTTTCGTGGACCTTCATCCAGGCTGCCGCCTACGAGATTTCTGTTTCTCGCCACATTAGTACCACGCTGCCGATCTTCAAGGGTCCACATCAGTGCCTCCTCTCGAACATCAAACAGGTTGGACTCAGGCTTCTCTCTAATAAGTTTACGCAACTCACGCCGAAGGGTGGAGTCGCGCACACCTTCAATGAACTGGTCTCTAAGCGCTAGCTGTACATCAGCTACTACATTAGGAGACTGTTGGAGAGCAGAATTAAGCAGCTGTGAGAGTGCATGTGAATAGTCTCGCAAGTCTTCACCATCTAACTGCTTGCGGGCATAAAAAGCATGCAACAGTTGTGGAGTAGTGCGTTTCTCCCTAAAGGCTTCCCTTAAGTATGAAAACAGATCACTGGGTTGCTTTGTCTGTCCCCCCATGCACAGCTTAACCTCCTCTAGGGCTGAGCCCTTTAACAGTGAGAGGATGAAGTCGAGTTGGTCCCCTCCCCGTAGACTCCTGGCCCTGATCACCCTTTCCACCTCTTCTATAAACTCATCCACAGTGTGAACATCTTTCCCTGGCTCACCACTAAAAGGTACAATTTGTTTCTCTCTTGGAATGTAAACAATAGACCTTGTTTGGGTATCGCCCAGGTTAGCAATACTGGCCATTACTGCATCATGTTTTCTGCTCAGTTCCGAAATCTGTGTCTGCAACTGTACCAATGGGTTACCTCCATCACCATTCAGTGAAGCAGTTGAGCCGTCCTCATCATGGCTAACTCCTGCCCTGGGAGCAGCCGCACCTTCTTCGTCTGACGACATCCTGAAATGTCCCCCTTTTTTTTCAGTGTCTTTATTACAGCAAGATAACACAGTCACAGCCAGCTACAATCTCTTTCTGGCCAGCAGTCTCCTCCTCCAGCAGTCCACGGCGACGATGCAGACACCCCTCCGGTCCTGGTACACCAGCCACTCCAGGAACACCAGGCAGGCAGTCGTCACCCCGTCTCACACCAGGACTGGACCACTCTTCACCACTACCGTTGTCTATAAACCTAACTATCTCTGTCCCTGTCTTACCAAAAATTCCCCAAAGCCAATTAGAGAGACCCCACTCCTGGTACCAAAATGTGTGTGGCCCGGTTATGAGTAAAGGCACAGAGCACACAAAATAATTTGGGATCTTTTCTCACGACTGCACCCACAATGAGGCACAGCATTAATTTATTTGGAATTCAGGGAATGAAATCAAGGTTTCACGGTGGGACAGTTCCAAACATAAATAAAAAGAAACAACAAAAACAAAAGAAAAAGCAGTTTCTTCACTTTTCCAATTATAGCAAAAAGGACAAAACTGAATTTTTGCTCTTATACATATGTTCTTTCCCTGTAAATCTTCTCTCAGCTGTATACACGGTAAACAGTCAGAGTACTAGACGGTTGTCTATTGAAATACACGGTGAAATAAAACAGCAAATGGTATAATTTAAACAACGCCAAATATAGACAACGCTGTATAGACAACTCTCTCTCTCTATATATATATAGACAACGGTAGTGGCCTTTCAAACTCAAAGTGTAGCACGCACACCAGGACAACCGTGCGGGGCTGGACCTGGCACCTTTCTCCCCTCTGTATTAGGCACAACCAGCAAATGTCATTATGATCAACAAAATCCATAAAACATTCACAATTCACATTACTGTATGTGGTTCTAGCATTTTATGCAAACCTACGCCGTCACTCCGTTCAGCAGTGCACCGCACCCACGACAGAGCACCAGTCGACGCTCGCACTGCAAACCCTGAAATATCGGGGACATCACACAACCATCACAGTGAGATCCACCCGATTAGCCCACTAACATCATGTTTCACCATAATATAGGGGAGTATTTACCCTGAAACACCAGCGACAGCTCACAGGTAGGGCAGCTCTCTCTTTCTCTCTCAAGAGCGGCGATCTCTGCCTGCACCAACCCAAGATGGGCCCCTCGCACTCTCGCGCACTTTTCCTCAAGCTGCTCTTAAAGTGACAGTGTCGCCTTAACAGAAAGACAGCTAATTCAATAGGAAATGCATGCTATATTATCTAAACATGTGTTCAAATGCAGTTCTGCAGAGTTATAAGGGCTGAACACTGTTTACTGTTTTACAACCAGTTTCACCTGGTTACATATAGTAATATATTAAGATAAACAATATGTGGATTTATAGCAAATAATCAAGATGCAAAATGTGCAGTAGACACACACGTGCGGACACACAGACGTAAAATCAGCACGTTCTGAGCCATTATCTCCAGTCCTTGTCACATCTGCTGGCTATTAATCAGCCCCCAGTTAGCTCATCAACAGGCAGATTGGATCGAGGAACAACAGCAGGTAAACACGCTGGCAGGTGTACCTTCACAATCATTTCCTGCCTTCCAGAGCATTCTCTCTGATTGGAGATTAATGCATCCATCTGGATCTCATTACAACTTAACAATGTTATGGAACTTTCTTTACTTTTTTTTTTTTATTTTTTAGGGAGGCATATTGGTTCAAATAGGGCAGTAAACTGAAGTTAATGTGGCTAGAGGATGAGTACCGCATGGAAGGTTGGCCGGGGAGCTAAACAGGACACATCACTCCTATAAGAGCAAGGTCACAGGTTAGATTCAGCCCTCAACCAGTGTGACCAGTAATGGAAACAGGGGGAGTCGTGTCTCATAGTGCCTTTGAGTAAGACACTGTTTATGTCTTTGTTTGAAGCGTTATCTAAAGGTCTAAAATTATGTACAGTGGTCCCTCGTTAATCGCGGGAGTTGATTGAATTGATTGATTAGGCGAAATCCGCGAAGTAGTCAGCTTTATTTTTTACAATTATTATAGATGTTTTAAGGCTGTAAAACCCCTCAGTACCCACTTCATACACTTTTCTCAGACAGGCATTAACATTTTCTCACTTTTCTCTCTTGTCCTTGGTTGACAAAGTTATCATTCTCAAAACATGGAGATGAAGCAAACCGAGGGCCCTGATACTATATATACGCTACTCACAAAAAGTTAGGGATATTTGGCTTTTGGGTGAAATTTATGTAAAATGTAAAATGTTCATGCTACAGTGTTATTATATCATGAAAGTAGGGCATTTAAGTAGAAGCATACACTGGTGATTTCCTCATCTCAAACAATTTCTTGAAACAAAAGCCAACAACAGTGGTGGATATACCACAACAAAAAATGTCAGTGTCAATAACTTGTCATGTGCCCTTGAGCATCAATTACAGCTTGACAACGACGTCTCATGCTGTTCACAAGTCGACTTATTGTCTGCTGAGGCATGGCATCCCACCCTTCTTGAAGGGCGGCCCTCAGGACATTGAGGTTCTGGGGTACAGAGCTCCGAGCCTCTACACGGCGACTCAGCTGATCCCATAGGTTTTCTATGGGATTCAGGTCTGAGAAAGTGCAGGCCACTCCATTTGAGGTACCCCAGTCTCCAGCAGCCATTCCCTAATGATACGACCTTGATGAGCTGGAGCATCAAACACCTGATGTGAATTTTGCCGTTAAACTCCTTGTTAGAGAACAGCAACTTGTGCAAAAAGTACTGAAACATTGAACAGTTGGACATGTGCATTCAAAAGTTTACAGAAGGTCACATTAAGTTCACCTGTAAAGGTTATAATGCATTTTAGGAAATTTCACCCGAAAGCCGAATATCCCTAACTTTTTGTGAGTAGTGTATATATATATATATATATATATATATATATATATATATATAAATAGTTTATTTCATCCATTCAAAAGGGAGCAACACACATTAAAGAGTGGCTCAACAAAACAAAGAAAAGCAGACATTTCAAAGGTACAGCTACGCCACGTGGACTGGTGAAACAGAATGACGCAAAAGCAGACACATCTATAGAGAACAAGCAACTGGCCAGGTGCTGCTAATTTGCAGCACGCAAGTGAGAACACATAGAACTATCCAATCTAGAATGTGTCTGTCTGCCTTTATGTGACTGCATGCTGAAAAAAAGAAAAAGAAAAAGAAAGGGACTATATATTTAATAACAATAAGACAACATCCCCATAATTACAACTGACCAAATATTGCAAGAACCTTTGATCAGTGTTGTATGACTCACCAATATGAGAAACACAGTCAACAGAAGTCCAAGACATTCTCAACCTCATGGAAACACAGAGCAACGGGGAATATGGCATCTTCTCTGTGGATGAAATTTATATGCAGCTGAAGCTACTGCAGTCATTCATAAACAAAGCAGTTTCGATTAATTTATCACATGTGGTTCTAACAATGTAGTATATTTGCTCTCATGCCCCTTTAACCTGCAGTATACTGCCAACACAGAGGAAAGCTTGGGCTGCATATCAAGGAGGGCTGCAATGCCATCTGCACAGATGATGCCCAATCTCCCTCCATGAGGATAACCATGTTGATCATATTCATCTTAACTGTGGAAAGTGGATTTTTTTGAACCTGTACTGCAGGTGATGCACTGTCTAGGCATGAAAAAAGAAAGTTTTATCATGCTTTATTTATTTATTTATTTGAAAAACACACTAGGGTTAGGGTTAGGGTTAACACACTAAGCAGTCCATTCTAGATGAGCTATATCTATGTGCTCTCTAGTTTAGGCAGGCCTTCATTTGCTAGTTAGGTTCACCTGGCCAACTGATTGTTGTTATCCATTAAATGTCTGCTTTTCTCTGCCATGATGATGGCATGATCAGATGTCTTTTTGAGCACCTTTCACTTTGTGTATCACCAGTTTAATGTCAAGGTGCAGAGCCTTTCTTTCCTCCCTGACATCTATATGTTAGAAAACAGAAATATTCTTATTTTTTTCTCCCCCAAAATGTAAATGAATTATCTGAGACTATCACTTTTGTAAGCTGTTCTCCATATAACGATCATAGTGTTAGGTTGTGTAATTCCATATTTTCCATTCGGGTGCTCTCACAAATCAAGAAGCCCTCCAGAAACAGCCTGACACTCTCTGACGAACCGAATCAATGAAGACAATCAGTCTCAGGATGTGATAGATTGAAAATGAACTTGACAGCCTTAACACAGCTAGGCCTTGTAATTGGTTTAAACAAGGTGTCTGATATGGAATGGATGCTCCGTGTGTGTGAGCGTGTTTGTGTGTGTCTTCACGCCGAAGACATTAGTTGACACCTGTCAGTATGATGTCTTTAAGCGCGTCTCTCCTCCACCCAGCCTCTGTTAGTGCAACCTTTTCTGACCCCACGAGTTGACCAGCAGATCTCCGCCTCGCACGTCCTGTTTTGATGTAGCTTTGTGTCACCATAGGAACCGGTCTTTACAGCGCTTGCCTGTTATTCTTGTCGTTTGCAATAAAAAGAGCATGTTTTCAGCACCTCACACAAGATGGCAGAAATTAAGTTAAAAATCATTTTGCTTTTAGCAAAAGAGCACAGTGTGACAAACAGGTTTTTAATAGTTTTATAGCAAAAGCAGTAGGTACATCCAGCGCCTCCAGTCCTTGCCAGATGCACCTGTTTAGTGCTGCTTGCTAAACAATGAGTTTAGCTCTGTGGGGGAACGGCTAACCCCTGCTACTGCTCCACTTTTCTTTGTTTATTTGCTGCCCTTTATTTTCATAGTGCACTGCACTGATATCTGTTATTATTATTCATCCCATGGGCTTAATAGTTTTCAAAAGGCATGCAATATCAACATTGTACCTTGGCTTGGTTTGAAGGCAGTCTTTTTTTCTGCAAATGCATGTAATTGTGTGTGAATTCTGTGCAAGTCCATTACATCTATAACAAATGGGCAGCAGTAGCCTTAGGATAAAGAAGCTCGCCTGTGATTAGTTGGCCAGCAGTTAAAATGTCTGATCTTGACGGGGAAGTATAGGTAAAGAAGGAGAATGTATAATGTACTCCCTCCCTTCCCTTAAGAATTACTGCCAGAGTGCCCTTTTCAAAAGCATTGAATTGAATTTCCAGTGGCTCTACTGGAGATGTTCAGTGGAGGAGTGTGGGTGTAAACTGGGAAGCTCCCAGCTCTGAATGTGAAACAGGTTGTTGCTAAAAAGGAAAAGACAAGCATTAGTGAGTGAAATCTCCTTGTACTCTCCACTGACCAGTCCCTCCTTTGTAAAATACAATACTTTTTACTGTATTTATTGTCAAGAGGGAGCTTAGGTTTGCAGGGCCGGTGCAGAAAAGAGTGTGGACTAGATAACATGCAACATCTGGGAAGTGGAAGCTTCATCGACCTCTGCCAGCTCCAGGACCGCAGCACCACCTGGCTGATCCTGCTTCTTAACCTTTGGGCAAATAAGTGTTTTCTCTTGGGGATAAATAACAACAACTTGTTTATTCTGAGTTAACTTTTCAGCAAGTAGTATGTAATAGGAAACAGCATTCATGACATTTTCTTCTGCTCCCTCAGGTGAACGGGCGTGACTTCTCCAAGGCGGGCCATGAGGAGGCGGTGGTGGAGGCCATCAGACGAGACCCCATCGTCGTCCAGGTTCTCCGACGAACTCCCAACGGGGCCACAGCTACTGTGTCCCGTAACCATGGCGGCGTGCCACAGGAAGTGTGTGTGGTGGATGTGTGCACGCAAACTGACATCACCTTTGAACACATCATGGCGCTGGCCAAGCTTCGGCCCGCCACCCCACCTGTCCCCGATATCTGCCCCTTTCTTTTGTCTGACAGGTAAGGGCAAGCTGTTGCACAGTTGTAGGAGCCACTGTAGAAGTTTATAGTACCGTCTATCCTGTGACAGCTTACAGTGTCACAGTACATACTGAAAAGACACGGGACAAGGACAACAGATGCTCACATGCAGTGCAAAGGTACAGCACAAAGCATGCAGTAGACCCCTTGCAAATAAACATTCATCAGTCATGCACAATCAAGCAGTAAGGCATGCAGTGGAATTGCATAGTATTAACTATCCCATTCTTCCTTCCTGGGATGGACTGGGAATTATTTTCTTTGTATTTTGATAACTCAAGCCAAGAAATTATTATTATTATTATTTTTTGTTCCTTCCCTAAGGCTGCTGTAGTGTTCTTCCCCATCTCATTGTGGTTATTAAGCAAGTTGTATCATAGTGAGGAAACCCCCAGCATGGCTAAGTAGTATGTCCCTGTAATATCATTGTGCAGAGCCAAAACTCCATGCAGTAATTGCTTCTGTGTGCTACATTCATTTTCTTTAATGGGAGCTTTTGCTAGGCGATTAAAAGCCAATGGGCTGATCTAGCAGGCAGTCTGGTGCTGCGTCCAGTCTTGGGCTATTTATAGGCCTTTGCTGGCCAGCAAATGAAATCAATTTGTCCTATAAAACTAGAAATCAGCCAGTCCCTGGTCACTGATTATGGAGAGACACTTATCATGGTGATACTTTACAGTGAAGATAACTGTTATGAGTGGCTGATTGTTGTTCAGTGTGTAGCTCCTCTCCCCAGGACTGACATCTTTATCTCTTTATTTGTTGATCGATCATTCATTCATGGAGCATTTTGCAACAAAATATTCACCATTTGATAAATGTGATGCTCACTCTTAAAAAATAACCGATAACAGTTTTTCGCCTTTCATAATAGGTAACTTGAGTCTCAACAACACGATAAGACCTTCATAAACCGACTCAGTTTTGTTTGAAAGATGCTTTACAGCGAACATTAGGTGATGGGGCTCCGCGGAGATTTAATATCGTGGCATTGAAGACTTTATTCTTGCATTCATCTGTCCTTGCACTCTGTCTGTCTCTCTTGCTCTCAGCTCCAAATGCTTTCTCATTTCCTCCCCATCTCTCTCAATCTTTTTAAAATTAATATAAACTTAACTGGCTCGAAAACTTTCCTCCATCGCCAGAGCATAACAGCAAACATATTACCAGTGCATTTAATTAGCAGTGAGCAAACAAACAAGCAGACGCATGCATACAGATGGGAATATAATGATCTTGAACATGACTGTCTTTTCATCTCCTCTCCCTCTAGCTGTCATTCCATCCACACCATGGAACATGAGTTTTATGAGTGTCCAGAGTATCTGTCCAATACCCCAGCGGAGGTGGAGAGGCCTGAGGAGTATGAGTACGAGGTACAGTTTTGCATCAGTTTAATTTTCCATTTGGGCGGTATGATGGCACAGCTCCATGACCTATACAAACACTACGTAATACTCTTTTCTTTGACCAGAATTTTAAACACTCACTAAACATGTTTAGCAATGCAAATAAATATGTTTAGTAAAAAATACTAGCCTTTTTTTTTTTTGGAGTCATGACCTATCATGACTCAAAATGTATTAAATCCCTTAGATGGATCAGAATTCTATAATTTCCCATGACCTGTAGACTCCTGATACATGCATATAGATAGATAGAAAGAGAGAGAGAGTTTTTTTTCAGTTTTTCAATGAGAAAACAAATAACAAATGGTGATGATACCATGCCAAACAAATTGGAAGCCCTGGATGGACACAATACTTGCACAGTGGAAATGCTCTTTGACCTTTTTGTAGCTGCCTATTTATTTCCAGTCCATTGTGATTAGGCTGAATAAGTTTAATTTCTTTCAATAATGCAATAGCACACAAGGCCACGGTGGTGCCAGCTGTGATACACAATCCAAGGCTGGCCTGAATGATGCATGACACACACAACAATACAAGAGAGGAACTGGCTGCAGGCCAGTAAAATGAGTATCTGCTCTTTACATTGTGTTGTTCAGTGTAGCAGAGTCCCTGGATTTAAGGTGGAAGGCCATTTTTTTTTATAACACCGGACCACAAAGAGCAGCCCACTCCCTCTTGGAATTCAGTGTGGCAGACGGAGGGACACTCATCTCATGCTGTCCTTCAGAAATCCCCACACGCCTTTTCAGACAGCCACTTTAAACTGAATTGAATATGCCCCAAACAGCAAAGTGCTCAACCATTTTCCACCACAGCAGCCTAGCAGGTGTTTATTCAGAGCATGGCGTCTTGATTTAAATATCTGTGGTTGTTTCAGCATGGTTCTAATAGGGGTTCAAACTAAGACACACAATCATTCAAGAAACTCTTCTTGAAGAATGCTGTGACCTTGCATCAACAAATGTCTTTCATACTCACCTGCGATTGCTAGATTATCCTCCGATCTGTGTGTTTTACGTCCTCCTGTCTATTCAGAGCCTTGGATTGGACTGAGGGCTCTAAATATATCAGAGTGGCCAAGCTTCACTTCAAAAGATGAGGACTGGAGAAGGACAACAAATTAATTACTACTACTACTAAACTGAATTCATTTTGATTTGCTGTCAAAGCTGACCTCACTGGTAGATAAAGCAACCAGAGATGTGTCATTTTCAATAGATTACTACTTTAGGGCACCATACATTTGTGTTTTTTTGTTTGTTTGTTTGTTTGTTTTCATCACAAAAAAATGCTTGTGTGTTGTCAATATACATATTTTGTGTTGAAAATGTGCACAAATTTTTATTGTCCCAAACCAGGCAGAGATGTGTTAAAAATGAGACGTCTTTTTAAGATTAAATGAGAACACATTGCATTTACTGTATCATTGCCACAGTATCTTACAGCATGCAAGACAGCATGCAGAGGAAAAGACATGGGCGCTCATCAAAGAATTTGAGATTAATTGGTTAGCTCTCCAGGAAAAAAAAAAAAAAAAAATCAATACTGAATCTCATAAATTCTGCCGGTGACAAAGCTCTCAAAGTGGCTTTATTGACAAGCCCTACTGGCCTTTGTGAAATATCCCCTTGTCTACTTTTAGAATCACAAATAAATGAATAATCTTGTATTAAATGCTGCGGTGTTTGTGTAGAACAATTCAAAATCTATGTTGTGACTCATGACAAAAATCATTCAAATGTTGGGTAACAAGGGGTTTTGTTTCCAACAGTGTGTGTGTGTGTGTGTGTGTGTGTGTATACAAGTCTCCTTTTCATGCACCTCAGCCAGTACACTAAGAGGTGAATCTGGGCGACAGTGATGGGTGACGTTTGCTACTGTCAGTGGTCCTCACTGGTTTAATAGGCACTTCCTGGTTCAGTGAACTGCATTCTGGGTCATTAGGATTCCTCTGCTGCCAGCTGTGGCCTACCTTAGAGTCTCATCTGGATGAATGAGCGTCGTGTGTGTGTGTGGTAGCATCTGAACAAGGTCAACACTGCACTACACTGCACACACACACACACACACACGCACACACAGAGCCAAACCCCCTCCTTACACCGTGTACACACAGAAACAGACGTCCTCACTTACCTCGGTCCATCCATGTGTATCTAACTGAGGCATGAATGGTTTTCCTCTTGGATGAAACAGAGAATAGGGCTGCCATTCTCAGGGACATTACTTCTGAATGACAGCTTCAGCTTGGCTTCACACAGACTATCCACATCGGTACTCCCGCTGCCAATATACTCCTTTGTTACATGACCTGTCTGCCAAATCTCGACTGTGCTGCAATATTGCATCATTGCATACTGTAGATGTAGGGGAAAAAAATGAATCGCATATAATCTGACTGAAAAACGGTGAGATTTTTGCATACAAAATAGCCACAGCTGAGAGAATTTCATAATCTGCAATTTTGAAACAATGGGCCATGAACACTGAGGTGCTAATTCTGTTTGAGGGAAACCTGGCAAACATTAAACACTGGATGTGGATTTTAAACAGAGGCGCTGATCATGTTTAATGTGGCTCTCAGAGACAGAACGCCACCTATTGTCCGTATGTTTTCATTTCCCGTGCCGCGCGGTGAATGTGCTGCTGCTGATTTAAAATTGTTGGCACGCACTGCAACACAGAAATTCTGCAAGTCATCACAGCATGCAGTGTGATGCTGGATTTTGAAGTTGGAGCTGGAGTTTTAAAGGAACAGTTCACAAAAAACGTCACACTATCTCTGCCCTGATCCTCCCTGTCTCCCAACAAAATCGGGCCGGTTGTGTATTTGTTTGTTCAGCTCAAACCAACATAAACTTGCATGTGAAAAACTCCACAGCAGCAGCTTTTTCCAAAGACAATGACATGGGTACCTGACATAATCCGCCGCCCTCAGTGGCAAAGAGTTTCTTTGGGAGCTATTTCCTCCTAAAAAAAACCACCAGCAAACTACATCTTTCAGCCCCCAGTGAATTTCTACTCATTCAGACTGTTACTTGGCAGGAAATAGCTTGGTGAACTGCTCCTTTAACCTAAAAGTGGCAAAGATTATGATCCAGTCATCGCTGATTTGGAGTCCCTTCACTTCCAGTACTCAGTTCCACGTGTCTAGACTCGATTCACAAGTAGGCTACACAGCGCGGCAGCTCAACCCAGTAATCTACTTCCTCAGCTGTCTGGGACCCAGCATACCAGACAACGTGTGCTGACGCTCAGGCCTTTGCGCTGTCTGATCCAACTGTATCCAGCCGCTGTCTCACTGTCAGGGTTTGCACAGCGAGTGCACTAAACTGGAGAAGTGCACTGAGCAGTCTAGACCGGCACACGGTGTTACACTGCACACCCCTTGGAAACACCAACCTTTGAAGGTCAGAGCTGTCTGTGCAGGGGGTTAAATGCCACAGAAATTAATTACTTTCCCTGTCAGTCTCTGCTGTTGTGTTTTCCCCTGATAGAAAAAAAAAAAATACTCCACAAATTGGGGCTGAGGCTCAATTCTTCCACCCCTCCTCCCACCTTTACTACCCCACAGTGCTCACCCCTCCTTTCACAACTTCACAATGCTGCGAAATGAATTTAGCAGTGTGGGGCTAACAAAGATTACTCCCGGTGTTATCTTTATGTGATTACCGTATACACAGCAGAGATCAAAAAGTGCCAGTCGCGAGTCACACCAAATTTAGAGACAATTTCCTGTGGGAGGGGACAGTGAGTGAAATACCATCACTATGGCAATCAAAGCCCAGGCCCGTATGTTGTTACACACTGGGTTTGGTTTGATACGGTGAGCTTTCATTTTAGTGATGTACAGGACACATGCTGGGCTTGTGTGTGTGTGCATGCTTTGGTATTTAATTTGCATTTTATGCCACTGTAGGCTATATTAGAATATTAAGCAAATAAAAGCCTGCAATGACTATACTATCAGGTGCATGAATATTCAGTTGAAATTCAAACAATCCGTGTGTGTGAGTGTGTGTTGTATGTGTGTGTGCCTGCGTGTGGTCCTGTGTTTTGTCATACTCTACGCTGTGTTGTTCATGTGTGTGCATGTGTGTGTGATAGTGTATGTGTGTGTGTTGCATTGAGTTCTGTGTTTATCTACGGTGATGGCTGCAGCTTTAGGTCTGTATCTGGGTGAATGTGTGAAGTTGGAGTAGCACAGTTCGTGAGGGGGTGAACAACTAGAACAAGACTCCATGGGACCGAACCCCACCGGATCTGATGGATTAATATTTCATCGCTGTGTGTGTGTGTGTGTGTGTGTGTGTGTGTGTGTGTGTGTGTGTGTGTGTGAGAGAGAGAGAGAGAGAGAGAGAGGGAGAGGGAGACAGAGAGGGAGAAAGACAGGCTGGAGGTTTGCATGAATACATCTGCAGAAAATTTACATAGGTCCTCACTGCTGGAACCATTTTGGATTCCCATGACCACAGAACAACAAAAACATTTCCAAAACTGATCACTCCTTGTCTGTTTTGCCTCACAGTAACAATCAACGAGCCCAGAAACAGAGATGGATGGGGTTTCCCAAAGGGCACTGGTGTCATTTTAACGCTGATATAAATCAATAGAACAACCTCTATAATGAACTTTGGAGATCCAGTCCAGTGTAATCAAAGTGGGACAAAGATGCATGGTGGAAAACCCTCCATTGGTCTGTGTCTGTGTGTGTGACAGGAGGTGGAGCTGTGCAGGCAGAACAGCCAGGAGAAGCTGGGCCTGACGCTGTGCTACAGGACTGACGATGAGGAGGACGCCGCCATCTACATCAGCCAGGTAAGATCCTCATCCTACTTCTACAGCGGCTCTGTTAAAGGTGCTTGAAAGCTGCAGTTTACAATTTGTGTTCAGTTGGGCTCATTTGCATCATTTCTTGGATGTGCAGGTGAGCATGTGAACTGCAAAAACCTATGTCCTATGATGCCAGCAGCCTGATATCAGTATTTTCCTTGCTGTTATCTGGTAGTATGGTAATGACATTAAAAGTTCGCTTAGCAAGACTGTAAGTTGCCGTCCCTCACTTTAATACCATTTTGAGCTCTCAGTGCTCTTCATTTAATAAATGCTGAGCCAAATTAATGCCTCAGTTAGGTTTGGGCGATAGGGACAAAACTAAAAACCTCAATGAGTTGCTTGATAATGATAGGGGTGGCGTTTTGTGCTTTCATAAGATATTTGCACACAAGAGATTTTTGGCAGTCATTAGCAATGGTGACCAAGCAGATAAAGGCAATAGCTGAAAGAAAGCCTACGATATCCAAAGTCCTGAAACTAATCTGAAACTAATGCCCTGGCCTGGCCCAAGCCCATGGCATTCATACGCCAACCCATAACCCATTTCACAGCCTGAGCCAGACTTTAGCCCAAGGCAGGCAAGTCCTAAGCTTCATTCATCAATAAATAACCACTTGTAGTGCAACTGTAGGAAATAAGGATGCCAGCAAATGTTATACAGTTAAAAGTGCACTTGGAGTTCCCAAATAGAAATAACTAGAGGGAAAGACACACGTATCCTCATCAATACCCACTTAGGCAAAATAAAAAAAAAAATATAACAACATTCATGCGCACAGACTAAAACAGTAAGCCCCTCATAATGCCACTGAAGCATAACAAAAACACTCAACCAGCTAACAGCTTCGTAAATGAAGATGGACTCATATTTTACTGAGAGACTGGGAAGGCAGTTAATGTTAAGACAAGGAAAACTTGCTGCAATGAAGTTAAATCTAAATCTTTGCCAACCGGCTAAGTCCAGTAAAAGAGCAACTTAACAAGTGACACTGTGTGTTATACTCTTTGTGCATGTGTGTTTCTTGGTGTGTTCTGTCTCTGAGAACTACATGTAGGGATGTTCAGGTTGACAAGTGGTTGTGGATGTTGGCAGGATCGGCTGGAGATATATAAAACCAATGAAAATTTAAACTGAGCAGTTAATATGTCTGTGGTAGAAGCAAATAGGCTTTGAGTAACAGACATAGTGCAATAGTGCAGCTTCAAAGCAGATGTTTTGTTTGGGGGAAATGAATTAATACATGAGTAAATTAATTAAGTCATAAGAACATGTTACATGTTATAGTTTTGAATAGATACTGGGAACTCCTACCCACATTCATGCAAAATCTCTGTATCCCAGTTGTTCCAAGCATAGCAATGAGAACAGCTACAGTCGAATCTAGATTGTCATAAATATATTTCCATGTTCTTGTCTATACTTTTATAGAATACTATGAATATCCACACATCTTTATATATTTGCAATAAAGCTTTGAAAACAAGATGTGGCTGGGAGCCCGAGCCCTGACCCAAACCGTACTTATGGAGAAGAAATGAGCACCAAGGTGGCCCAAAACCTGTACATGAGCTTATTTCCATCTGGCTTGCAGATATCTGGCCATATTTACTTGGTAGGTTTTCGCATAAAACACTGATTATCTGGAATTTTTTAGAACTTCACAAAATAATTAGCAGTAATTGCTGCTTCGTAGCATGTAATTACCTACAAGATCCCAGGTATTTACCATACTGGAAAGTTAAGTGTTACCCTATGGGGAAGTGCTGGAGTTATAAACAAGTGCACCACAATGGGCTCTGTAAGAAGCATGTCGTTAAATCAAAGTCATCCCCACGATCAATTTCTTTCCTAGCAGGAAGTAATTAAAAGATAGCATGTATTCCCATTTGAATTCCCATCCATACATACTAGAGCAAAGAGCAAGTCAAACTGAATTAAGAGGAAGGAGGGAAATGTTTGAGTGTTTGCCAGTCAAATATCGACTGAGAATGAGCCACGCATGGACAGAGAGGAAACCAAGTTTGAAATGTGATTCCCGTCCTGCCATTCTCCCTCCTCCTCCTTTACCTTGTTTTTAATTGAGGATTTTAATTAGTCCTGAGCGACACCCTCCTTTTCTCCCGCAGGGTGTTAAATGACACATTCTCTCATCCGTCCCCTCTGAATACCAAAGACACAAAACAAAGAGCCAAGTTGGGTGGGCACATCACATAAAGATTCTTTTGAAAATTCAAAGGATTTATGGCTTAAGAAGAACCGGTGAGTCTTTAAAGACATATGATCGGTTTGGCACCAAAACGAGAAAGCCACCTATTAAAAATATTACGCAAAATGACAAATGTGAAGACATGTAACAGATTCTAGCTCATTTTAAAATAAGCTATAGGCAGCTCAAGCCCTTGTTTGATAAAATGGTCACAGTTTTACAGACTGGGTCCTATAATTTAAAGATATTGATTGATAAACTTCAGGTATATAGTTTTTCCAACATGAATAGATAACATTCTTGGAAATTAACTCTTCATGTCACATAAAGGTGCTTTTGAAAAAATTAAATGAATTACAGCTCAGTAAGGTTTTAAGCACTTGAGAGTGTATTAAACAAATGGTTGTTCTGACTGCAGGTGCTGTTTCAATCCCATTATGAGGCGGGTATGAGGATCAGGATGCTGGCATAAAGATGTAAATGGCAGAGGGATTACAAATGACAGTGCAGACTTTAATAAAAAAAAAAAAAAAAAAAAAAATACTTGTTTAAACTGTGAACTGAACAGGCTATTCCTCTGGTTTTCACCTGTTCTTCTTGATCCAGAGAAATTCGAACACAGATATAAAAACCACTAACTCCTGCTCCTGCTGAACCTCAACAGATTGTGAAAACAGTCACCTACCAACAGAAGACGTCTATTTTCGTACCTTTGATAAAAGGATAAAAATGCTAATTTGCCTCATTAAAATGTATTTATGGATATTATTTGTGCGACTTTGTGAAGCGCGTGATTTTTTTTTTTTTTTTGTGCCTCCATTTCCAGTAAGGTTCCTTTTCCACGTGTAGCTATCTCTCTTGATCTTCAATGCAAGAACAACAAAGTGCACGAAATGATTGTTGAGGGCTCATAGGCTCACAGCGACACTGGAATTGGAGTGTTGCACCGGCTTATATACATATCCACCGGGATGCATTTTGGAAAATATGAGATGTTGATTCTATACAAGTAGGAATGTCTACACGTTTGTGCCATAAACATTTATGACTTTTAATGGCTTTAGTTTGCTGTTTTCTTCTCTCTTTCTCTGCCCCTCTTTCTCTCTCTCTCTCTCTCTTTCTGGTTTTCTCTCACTCATGCTCCCTGTGTCTCTCCACTTTGAAACATGCAGTTGACAGGAATATCAATTCATGCACCCTGGAATGAAAAACAATGAACAAAGACGAGAGTAAAGTGGATTTTCTCGTCATAAAGACATATTTCCTCCTAATATAAAACTGTCGGATTGTTGTTGACACATCCTGGCGCCAGTGGGCCACCATCATGGACCTCATCACCACATAATAATACTCAGTGTGAATGTGAAACATGAATTCTAATCATATCCCGCACTCTGCCTCATCTTACAGTGTTTGGTTTCATTGACTGGAAATGGCTGACTGCTCATATGATTGGAATGTAATATTATTTTTCCTGTTTTCTGTGATCTGCATACTTTTGCTGTTGGACACAAGCCCCATGGCTGCATTTTTGGTGACTTTTTCTTTGTATTATTTCATTTTGAACTTTACAAGGTCATTCAGCTGTTGAGTAAGCGTCTTGCATGGGCTGAGCTGAAACGCCGTTATAGAATAAGAGCAATGCATCTCTCTTAGTCTTTACATAGGTGATGGTATCTCTTCTTAAGGAGCAGACAGAGGTAAACAATGGCCACTTATCGTAATGTTATCAGCATTGATTTCTATGTTGCTGTTTTGTGTGTGTGTGTATGTGTGTGCAGGTGGAGCCTAACAGCATAGCAGCAAGAGACGGCCGCATCAAGGAGGGCGATCGCATCCTACAGGTGTGTATTATCAACTCAGTTACAGAAGCTCTCTCAGACGAGGCTCTGTGACCTTCTAATGCATTCACACACTCATAGCGTAAACAAAAGACTTCATCTTCTTTGTATTCATCTTTGTTTTAACCCTTGACATGTCCCAGAGCAGCGACAGAGTGCTATCTCCCCTAATGAATCTGGCATTCACGCTGAATAATCATCCATTCTCCTCTTCTTGTGGTCCATATAACATTCAGAGAACATAGATCGACGAGCCACTTGTAAGACGTTCTTTTTAGGGGCTATTGTCTCCAGTCCATGCGAGCATATGCATATTTAATCGCCACACTTTACCAGGGAAATTAAAGTCCTTAGTGCTGGTTACACCAGGCACTACATCATCTCTAGCACCCCTCTCTGTCTCGGTCTTTGTCTCTATTTATCTCCCTCTCTTTCTCTCCAGCAAGCAGTAATACCTACCGTCTACAGGTTACAGAAGAGTGTTTTTATATGAAGAGGCTTGTGGGAGAGATGGGATGTGTACATGCATGTGTGTTCATAATAAGCAAACACTTAACATGTCAGAGTTGCTGGAACAGAAACATGCTTTTTCAGTGGATACTGTCATGTAACATGCCACACCTGAACTGGGCCACTGTGGATTCAGTGCAGTATCTGTGCCCACAGGATACTGAACCACTGTAGTCTTGTTTGTAACGGAGTGACAACACCCTTTGAAAGTAAGCCAGCACCAAATATATTTAGGTGACCAGCACACCTCTAGTGTGCCTGCAAACATAATGAGAAAACATATCTTATGTGCCAGGTCAAGCACTGACTATAGCAGTGCATATGATTTCAGTGGGGGGAAAAAAAGCACTCAGTGCTCAAGGCGATGACACTCTTAAAATGGATGTGTCATTTCAGCTCATCCATGTGTCAAGTTTGGGAGCATACAGAATTGCGTTACTTTTACTTTTGCATCCCTGTGCGTTGTTATTTACAATATTGTGCATGCAACCAGCAAATGTGCACTGTCCTTGAGCAGTTTTATTGAAAAT
Source organism: Myripristis murdjan (assembly GCF_902150065.1). Taxonomy (NCBI): domain Eukaryota; kingdom Metazoa; phylum Chordata; class Actinopteri; order Holocentriformes; family Holocentridae; genus Myripristis; species Myripristis murdjan. The sequence goes on along the minus strand of NC_044002.1, from coordinate 14,630,044 downwards.
GACACATTCGTTCTGACAGTACATTCAGACAGAGCACCCGCAAAAAAAATATATATATATAGTCAGGATGCATGCATGTAAAGTAGGTGGGATGAGGCAAACTGAACGAGATGGATGCAAGTTTGCCCTAGGCAGCGCAAATTGAGTCAAAGAGGCGTTTGCAAGTTTCAATTTTTCAACTTGAACCACAAATTTGCCTGACGCGGTAAAGTGGAAGCCACTCAGCTTCAAGCAGGACTATGTCCAGGCACCCAGGCACCCAGAAATTTAATTCCACAAGGACAGCAAGCTCTCTGTAGCACCATATAGTATTTACAACAGGAAAAATGTCCACCTCAGATGGGTGACCATTAAGACTGACCCAAAACATCTGCAAAAAAGTTGCCATTGGTTATGCTGGCTGCCAAGCTTGGCACAAAGAGACTAAATTGCAGCAATTTAGATCAGAAATGCTGAAGCATAATTTCAAGTAATCTTGTTTTAACACCCTGTAGTTGTAGTCACTTACTATTTAAATGAACAGTGAGCGCACCAATGATACTTTTCTGTATTACTTGTATATTGTGCCTTCGTTCTTTCACCGTAGTGTACCTTTTTCACAGTAGTATGAATGATTGTGGGGAGTGAGGTCTGCTGTACTCCTGGCCCTATTATCTCCCTCTGACAGCCCCATTACTCTAGTGAGGAAAAGATGAACGCCACCTGTCAAAGAACAGTTAATTGTGTGTCTGGATGTGTGGTGAGAACAGATTCTCGTGAGGTTGGACTACACACTCACCGCTAACTCCCTTTACCTAGTGCGCTGCCTTTGCTATGGATGCATGGAGTTAAGAGGTAGGGACAGCAGAAACAGCAGGGAGCGGACTGACAGTGAGTGAGAGAGAGTCTGACAGAGGCAGCGAGAGAAAGGTGTCAATTTGCAAGGCATGGTTTCAATCCAAAGAACAATGGTTACCTTCATTTTGCTTGTCTCATATAAACAAGCTGGACGATAATAAAATTACCTCTCACACTGTCTGGTTTCTGTGTCTGTGTATGTCAGTGGAATGGTCTGCTTCCTCACTACATGTAACATAATTAGCAATTATAAGAAAATGAATTTGTTTGAACTTTCATTTTTATGTTTGATGCACAGATAAATGGCTGCGAAGTGCAAGACAGAGAAAAGGCTGTAGCCTTGTTATCAAGTGAAGATGTCAGGAGTATTGTGCTCCTGGTGACCAGGCCAGAGATGCAGGTAAACACACACCGGCTCTCTGGTGTATCTTGACAAGATATGTCATGTCAAATAACTGCAGCTGCCCGCTAAGTGCATTTTCCTCACTTTCTGAGTGACACTGTGATTGCATGGCATGTGTGCAAACATACAGTACGGACACACAAAAACATACACACTCCTACCTTCAAATACACAGTCACACAAAGAGAGGCATGTCTGACCACACACTGTGATTTCAGCTGGAAGAGGAGGTATGGCTGGACGATGAGCAACGGGAGCTTCTCGAAGAACTGAAGATGGAGATCCTGGAGGAGAGGAGGAAGCAGAAGGAGCATAACACTGCCAGAGGAGATGAGGTGAGAGAACAATAAAAGAGGAAAGAGAGGGAGGAGGCAGCAAAGTATCAGGGAATGAAGGAGAGGAAGGAGATTGGGTGGGAGTGATAATGAGAGGAATGAAGGAGAGAGAGTGGAAAGGAGGGTGGGAGGAGATGAGGGAGGGTAGCAAGCAGGCATCTACCTCAGAGCACAGCATTTAATCACCCAACATAATCATCATCCTCCCCCTCACATTTCACTGTGAAGTCAAACAATGAGCCCCATGTCAAATGCAATTCAAGAGATAAACAACATGTCCTGCAGTGTACAGACAAAAGATGCACTTGCTAGTCAGTCAAAAGTCCTCCTGGGGGAACTAACTCTTTCTTTCTTCACATACCAGCATCCAGCTGAAGAAGAGGTAACGACAGACACAGCTACCTGTTCCTCCAATAATCAGGACAGCGGATTTGGACGCAGTACAGAGAGTCCAGAGCACCAACCCTTACTGGCCAGGCTCCACAGAAGGAGCCCGGCCCATGGCCTAAGGGAGCGATGGCGGGCAGAGCACAACCAGGGCGATAGGCTGGGGAGGCGAGGGGCTGCATTGTCTCAAGACACCCAGGGTACCAGGACATTGCCCAAAGGCCAGGGCCATGAAGGTGAAGTGGGTATTCGTGGTGGCGGACGTGGTGTCTTAGGTCTAGAGAATCGCTTCCAGCAACTTTTGGAGCTCAAGTGTCAGATCCGGAATGGAGGCGAGTGCGGCGTGTACTCCATTCGACACAGCATCGAGTGTAGCCTTACTGAGCAGGGAGGAGGTGATGGAGATGGTAGTGATGGGGGAGGAGGAGGAGGGGTGGAGCGGGAGTTGAGGATGCTGAATGAGGAGCTACGCAGCATCGAGCTGGAGTGCCAGAGCATCATGCAGGCCCACCAGCTCCGCCAGTCCCACCAGCTGGATCCCCCTCAACCCACATCCTGCTCCCCAGGACGTAGCCCCAAAGAGGGACACAAGCGGCAAGGCAGGCTGGCTGATATCCATGAACACCCAGAGAGGTCAGACAGCGATAAGGTCCGAGAGAAGGACAGCTCCAGTGCCTATAACACAGCAGAAAGTGCCCGGTCGACACCTTTAGGCATGGAGAGATCACCTGACCACTCTCTCCAGAGATGCATCAATCTCACCAACCAGAAGAACCTTAGACTGGCCTCGTCAAGTCCCATCCCCATCCCCAAGCCCCACGGCACACCTGTTCACAGCAGACCAGACCCAGGCCCCGTCATCTCCAGCAGCCCAGATCAGAGCAACCAGTCCCGCTCTGAGTCAGATCCAGCCCTACCTGCAGATGATGAGAGGTGTGAGAAGAAAGGGAGGACCAGATCTTCCCAGAGGGGGTTGCCATATGCCTCTCCTTATCAAGGTCACCATCAAGGCCAGGGAGGAGCCAGGCAACTCCAGGTAGGTATAGTCTAGAAGAGAGACTGGATAAAAAAATCTACAGGATTGTTTTTTCAAACATGGGTTCTTGATCAGATCATATGCTTTGAATGAACCATAAATACAAAAATGATCATGATTGACTGTCAGGCAGTGTGTTTCCTGAACTTGCACAATAGCACTAAGTGAAATTCTCCTCTCTTCTCTTGCAAATGATGCTCTCCTGTGTCTTGCAGAGCTACATGCAGCTGCTGCAGCAGCACTCGTCCCTGGAGTATTCCCAGAGCCAGCTGAGTCTGCTCAGCGTCTGCCGAGAGCCTCTGCATCGCAATGGACGCCCAGGGGAACCCCGGCTCGAGTGGAAGGTCAAAGTTCGCGCTGATGGCACACGTTACGTGGCACGGAGGCCCGCTCGTGACCGCATCCTCCGGGAGCGAGCACTGAGAATCAGAGAGGAGAGGAGTGGAGGCATGACCACAGATGACGATGCTATGAGTGAGATGAAGATGGGCCGCTACTGGAGCAAAGAGGAGAGGAAGCAGCACTTGGCCCGAGCCAGGGAGCAGAGGAAGAGGAGGGAGTTCATGCAGAAGAGCCGTCTGGAGTGTCTGAGGGAGGGACCAGCCAGCGGAGCTGAAGGCAGGAAGGAAATCAACATCTTGGAGCTCAGCCACAAGAAGATGATGAAGAAACGGAACAAGAAGATCCTGGATAACTGGATGACCATCCAAGAGTTAATGAGCCATGGAGCCAGGGCCCCGGAGGGCACCAAAGTACACAATGCCTTTCTTTCTGTCACAACTGTCTAGCAGACACATTATTGTCAAGGACTGTACACTTTCATATCAATTGACCTGTACTTCAGGGACTGTTTCATTGGCTCTGTTATGCAACAAAAGTGTGATTCACTTTTGTGAAATGTAAATGAAAATTGTCAGTGTTGATGACTACTGTAGCAACCTTTAGCAACTTTGTAACTAGTGCTTGAAGGAAAATAATGTTTGAAAATCTGTCATTTTTTTCCCTTTGTGACCTCTGCCACTCACAAGAATCAAAAACAGATGTCTCCCAACGGTGATTATTCACTGGGTTGCAGTAGCAGATGGGTTTCAGTAGCATATTGGTGCAGGCAAACAGACTCAAGCACAAAGGTCAATACCAACACATAAAACTTTATGTATTATTGTTTCTCTCCATTCCTCTTTTTCATCGCGGGTGAAGCGGTACAACTTCATTTGCCTCGTTTGAGGTAGCATTTTTTTTATAAGGGGAAAAGTACAATATTTTTCACACTTTGTAAACTCAATAGCATTTTGTAAAGCATTTTTTACACTGAATGTCAATGTACTGTAAGCAGTTTATTGCAATTTCTTATTTATGCTTGTATAACCATTCAAAGGCAACATTGCTCTGTAAACCAAATCATCCAGTTGGGAGTTGCTACTACTTGAGCCCAATGTGCTGTAGCTCTTTTAGTATGCCAGACCAAAACAGAGACAGCTGAGAAACCCTTGGAGAACAAGTCATCTTCACTCATAAAACACTCTCTCCTTTCATCTTGTTGAAAATGTCAAATCTCACTTCAATTTAGAGCACTGAAAATTTCAATATGCCATTTCAAAGGCTCATATTTTTAAGAGCTGAATAGGAAGGACTTTCTTCAATATCTTTACCTCAATTTGCGGTCAAGTCTTCGTACTCTCAAGTGGTTCTTTGAATACTTGCCTCCTTGATTCGTTGACTCAAGGGTCTCCGACTATTATTACAAATCAGAAATGTGTGTATTATGTTAATAATGTTAAATAACTCATATTTATATTGTTTACCGTTTTTTCCTATTTATTGTAAATTAATTTTATGGTCTGTCCGATAAATTCCTCATATAATTTGGCTACCTTTTGAAAGGCCAACACATGTCAAGGTGTTGTCAATAAAATGTATCATATTTTCAGCCTTTTCGTTATGTGATTGCTGCCATTTAGGTGGTACTGAGATCTGCCTCTTTTCACTTGTAAAGTTTATTGATAAGACCTTGAATTCATATGTGTTGATGGTGATATTTGTTAAAAAAAATTAAAAAGTGAATAAACTGTTGTTACTCTTTATGTAACTTCTGGTGCAGCCTGATTTGCCTTGTGTCTTTTGGTGTCATGTGGTACAAAGTATTAGGGTATGTGTTTATTCAAATGTCAACATATTGTGCCCGTATCAGTCTTAGCATTGAAGTTTCCCCCAAACACGTAATAGCATTCATCTAAAACAACTTAGAAAGAGCCTGTAGGCCATTACTGTCTTCAGCATAACACTTAAAAAGGAGTGGACACATTGGCTAGTGACCTATAAATTGTCGATCTATTTTTCATGGTGGCTGCAGCACACTCTCATTTCTCACAGGCACACTGCATTCATCCCTGTACTTGTCTGATCTGAAATACAAAGCTTGACACAGTTGTATCACATCTCTGCCACCGTCCTCTCTGCTCATTGTCAAACACTGAGCAAGACAGAGAATAGCAAAAGTGTTAGGTTTTCCGTTTAAACTCGTCTGTGCCAGCGGTGACAGATAAGTGCAGCTCCATCATACACACATTACACATGCCAGGGCTGGTGGTTCATGTGTTTGGGTTGGAGCGGCAAAAGAGGAGCGCCTGCTATCTCCCTGCTCTTTGAAAAAAAAAAAAAAAAAAAAAAAAAAAAAAACTGGATTGTTTCCAGCTGAGAACAAGGACATACACTATTTGATCCTGCCTATGTGTGCATGTGTAGATGCATGGATGTGTGTGTGTGTGTGTGTGTGTGTGTGTGTTGTGTCAGGCACCGATTCAATGTCAGAAAGTTGTCGAGCTGATTATTTAAGATACATATGAAGTGGAAACCCTTGTGAGTTAGTGCTGCTGCTGACTTTATCAATAGAATTAGTAACGCCAGAGAATGAGGAGTCTATTAGAAAGTGATTATAAAGCAAATGATGGCTAATTGAACACATGGGAATATTAAATGGAAACTGCATTAATCACTGCACCTGGGACGATGCTACACCTGCCTTGAGGCTGTACCGAGCCCGCTCATCTTTTTTCACTCCCGGGGAGTCAGGAAGAGTTTTGATGTGCTGTTGCTTGACAGCGCACACACAGTCATTTAGCTCACCGCTAACATTTACGGTATTCATGTATTCACACTGAGATGACTGACTGACAGAGTGTGTGGGGGTGGGGTGGGAGTGCGAGGAGGAGGTGTGTGTGTGTGTGTGTGGTGGTGGCAGGGAGGTGTGTGTGGGGGGTGTCCATTTAGCGATAGGAGGCATCAAAGCTAAACTATACTTCTATTTCAAAGCATTAAGGAGACGCCAGCGAAGTCTCCCCATCCCCTGTCAATCTGCTGTGTCCGTCCACAGCCCACTGAACTGAAGAATTAATGAGAGATATCAGACTGGCATCCCCAACACTGGGGCCTTTATGCATAATATTACATCAGGTAAGCGCTGTACTGATTTTTCTCAGCTACCCATTTCCCAGTATAATATTCTATCAGTAATTTCTCTTTGACAGAAGTGGCAGAGGAACTGAGGAGTAATGCTTTGGAGGCAGACCTGGCATTATAAATGATTAATCCCAGTGTGCGTGGTAAAGATAATTGAATGCATTTGAATGTTGATCTGTTGCAGGCCGGTGGTATAGTTCGGTGTGGTAGCCTGCACTAAAATAGGAGAGGATTTCCATACATGCATAAAGCACAATGGCATAACCACAATACACGCCATAACGCTTAGGCACAGAGGCTTAGCGTTCATGCAAGGCACTGGCATTCAGGACACAATATAAAAGAGATAATACCATCATAACTTTGTAGAATATGAAATGGTAAGTTGGTAGATGAGGAACCCCGGCATGGCTTCAATGTTGGGGTGGGGTGTTCATGCCGGGGTGTTCAGACTAAGAAAAACAAATCCAAGGAAATCTTCCCTTACAGAAACGAAAAAAAAAAATCGATTTATTTTAGTGGGTAATACATGGAAATATAGATTACCAGCTGCACTGATGTGTTACAGTATGTCCGCCTTCCTCAGGGTGCAAACAGACAGCAGGAGCACAGCCGCTGTCAACCGCCTGATTGAGGGGGAGAAGTAAATGAACAGCAACCAGCTCCACGTTAAAGGCCGACACCTCAAATTCAGCATTTAGAATGTAAACATATTCATATAATTTAAAAAGCACAATTAGGAAAAAGTACACCTGACAAAAGCAAAACAGCAAAAAATAGCAAGCCCAAAACAGAAACGAAAAACATTCACCGATGCTGAAACAATGGATAACGTAACTAAATGAAGGTAAATTCAAAGTATAAAACATTAGTGACTCTTACTCTTATCATGACTGATGAGGGTAATCCAGACAAAGGCCATTATCTCTGGCCGATTTCCCTTAGTAAATCTATACCAGTCACACGGGAGGTGAGGTAATCAGGGCTGGACAAATTAGAGAAAGAGACAACTAAGATGTGGATTATAATTCAAAACCAAGATGTGCCTGAATTTGTTGGCTTCCAGTGTAGATTATCGATAATGTTTAAGGAAGAGTTGGATTAGTGGTTATTGGAAAAGTTGTTTGTGACAATGGCTATGAGGAAGTGTTGTGGTCCCCTTAACGAAACCGTACACCAAGCCTGCATGTCTGAGATTCCTCCAGTGGCGTTCCATATTTGCACCTTTTCCTCACAGCAGGATCATGTGTCCCATAGAGGAGAATATGAATAGGTGAACGCCACATCGTTTTGCAGACTGCTCTTCCCCCATTCTTCCTACCTAGATCTGTCTCATTCAAATTCCAACAGCTGAAGTGAGCAGAGCAGGACTGGCGCTGCAACGAAGCACAGATGAAAAAGCTCCGTATACTGGCTCTCTTTAATCTAGCTTTGCCTTTGAAGCAGCAGTGACTGAGAGGGACTAGAACAAAGTCAGGTGTTCCGTACTGAGCCGCTGGTTTAGGCGACGTGACAAGAAATGTATGACACTTTGTGCATCTCGGTGTGTGTATGTGTGTGTGTGTGTGTGTGTGTGTGTGTGCTTGGGTGCTCACTATGTGCATGTGTCCTTGTGTGTGATCAGGCTGAGTGTGTCACAATAAAAACTTGGGAGTTCCTTAGCTGATGCTCCATTTTAGGAGGGAAAAAAAACACCATCTCCATGGGAAATCCATTTGAAAAAGCATAAATAAATAAAAAATACACAAACCTAAACATAGAGTATTTAACTTTTTGAAAGACTGAGGCTCTTTATAGGTAAAATGCTATTTTCCAGGCTGGATCCCATATGTTTTAGAGACACTGAATGATGAATGAATCCAAAGCTGTGGTCAGGTGGCAACCTTGTATCTCCAAAATGACAACTTTCCCGAAACTCAAGGGACATGAAGGAAGGGACAATATGTCATAACAACAGCATTTAAATGTGCATGAGTGCCAGACTTTTTTTTTTTTTTTTTTTCAAAATTCTACAGACCAACCACAAAACCTCACACCAAACCAGCAAAACGTTATATATCTCGCACAAATGCAAACAATTCCTGCAAAACTCTTCAATCTCCTTTAAAAACATGTGTTTTTGCATCAATCCAGTACACACACACCATCATTTGATTGAACACACAAAGCAGCAACTACACACTAATAGTGGACATGAAAAAACACTTTTGAGTTTTTTTTCTGTATGCAGGGGAGCAGTTCAATTCAAAAAAGTTTTGTCATACATGTAGTAAACACACGTACACACAGGTATCCAAATGTGTAAGGTATGGATGTGAATTCTGAACATAACACGCTATCAGTGCAGATAAGGGGAAAACTTTGGTAAATGTATTGGCTGCAGGTGTAAATGGTTTCAGAGATAGAGCCTCAAGAAGCACTGTTAGTGACACACAGCTTTAAACATCTGCTACCGTGTTGTCTTGTAAAAAAAAAGACTTTGCTCTGTGATTGCTTCTTGATCTCTGTCTCAGGTTGCCCAGACATTTTCTCTGCTGATCTCAGCCTGAACAGCAGAACCAAACAGGATCTGTGTGTCATGAAGAGTTGAGCTCGACTGCCAGCGACTCAACAACAGGTCCGTTCTGTCTCCGGTGAAAACACACACCAAAATTCACTGCTTCATTTGTCCCAAACAGATCAATTGTCTTTCAGCTACTCTTTATGTGTGATTCTATTCTGTTCTATGCCCTATTGGACAAACAGACTGTAGAGATCTGCTGGGAGAAGAAATATTACCTTTCACAGGTAAGAAAACAGTTTTTGTTTCAGATTCACACCAAAATAGGAAAGCCCTGATGAATTCATGGCAAGTGTGTCTTTATTATTTTTCTTATGGATAAAACACTCTGATTTCTTCTGTTTTCTTGTAGAAAAAATGATGGTGGAGAAGCTGAGGCTTCAGCAGCAACACTAGCTCCTGTCTCAGCTGACAGCTGAAGACATGACAGACTGGTTGGAGGAGCAGGGCGAGAAGGCCCTCGGGGAGCGGTGAGACATACACACAGTTCATCGCTCAATCTGTCATCAACTCTGCTCATGTTGACTCATTCTGTATCTAATTAGCAGGCAATAGAGCAAAAGTAAAGAAAACTTTTTTTCTGTTTTCTGTTTGAAGGGTGTGGAGGTTCTCCCTTAAGGAAAAGGTGAAATCTGAATGATGAATCTCATTTATTTTTTCAGATGTGGCAGGTGAACATCTGCATGAAGATGAGGAACACTGAATTTGAAGCCCGAATGGAGCTCAATTCACCAGGGGCTGACAGTCGCTGTTACCAGTGCGTCACATTTATCACTTAACTACACAGCGACAGCGTGAGGCGATGTCTGTGTGATAAACTGAAATGTATTTTGACTTATTTTAAATGTGTGTATTCTGCAGAGAGCCTCACATCCAGCGGCTGGCTGCAGAAGCCATGAGAAGCCTGGTAGAGAAGCAGCAGGAGCCCGGCTCCCAGATGAAAAGGCTCTCTCCATTCAGGAAAAAAATCAGACAGAACTACATCCCTGGTGTTCTGGTGGGGGAGCTAAACTGCTTCAGTGCAAAGGTGCTGAAGAGCTTTGTTCCCAGCGCAGTGGGGGAAATTTCTGCAATGTTTGAGCCCCCAAAGCATGCAGAAATATCTGAAGTGCTGAGGTATGAAGACCTGCTCACATGAATCATAGAGTAACAGCATGAGACACTGAGGAGTAAAAATATAAATATATCTCTGTTTCATTTTCCAAAAATTAAAATAGCTTATCTTCTTTTTTTACGTGGAACTAGACGATTCCTCCCATGATGGAGGTTCAAGCCAGGAGCCTGCCCCGGAGGAGGACACTACATCCACTCTAAAAACCAACTCTGCTCCTGTTGTGAACTCCACCGACTCCCAAGATGGAGTTTTGAGCCAGGAGCCCAGCCTGGAGGAGGACACAACATCCACCACAGAGATGGCAGGAGGACTTGACCATCTGCACGGCCGACAACGAGGAGCTTGAACTCTCCTCCGACACCACATGAGGGAGGAGGTCTTCTCTCTGATTTGTGTCTGAGTCATCAGGCCCGTTCACTCGGCAGCTGATGGTTATTTCCATCAAAAAGAGTTCAGGCACTGACTTTGTTCTTTGACTTTTCAGAGGTCAAACAGACCAAGAAGATGAGAATGAGAATCCATCAGCTACTCCGAACAGTCTTCTGCTGCTGCTGTCTGCCCAAGGTCACAGAGGAAGACTCACTTTGTCACTGAAAATATAAATGCAGTGCTGCACTGCAGTCAGAACATATCAGTCGACTTCTGTTTCATTTAATGAGGACTGATCCAATGTAAAGGGATGCAATTAGAACAGATAATAACAAATAATCTCTCTAACACACATGCATGTGTATTGCGACATATCATCACTGAAATACATTTATATTATTGATGATAATCCCGATTCACTGGTTTTATGGGTCTGCATTTACATTACCATGTGGTGTGTGGGCCTCTAAAAATAAGTTTGCGAATATGTTCAAAAAGGAACAGCATCATCTAAGCTAGGTCAATGTCATGTTATCTGTGAAAATGCTGTCCTCATAAAGGTCAAGCAGGGAGTCTTCCTCAAACATGTGCACATCTGTGTGTGTGTGTGTGTGTATGTTTTTTACCATCATTACATTGGACAGACGAAGGGCAATCTAAATGCCCATGACAACGTGTGTAAACCATGGTTAACAGAGAGTATTGTCAAATTTCTGTCTACTAAAAATAACGAGTGCTGTGCACCCCATCTCCATGTTATAAACATGTAATTTTTCAAAAATAATACAAAGCAGAGCACTTAAGTAAAGAAGGAGTATAAAAGCTTTTCTCAGTGCTTTGTGCGTCAAGTGCTGGGTGTCAACTGTAGAGTCTGCTGTGCATTTTTTCTGCAGCTCTTTCAAAGTGTTATGTATTATAAAGAAGTGGGACCTTGGTACACTGTTATGGGTGGGTGTGTTTCAAGTTAAAGTGTGTTATAAAATGGCAAACTGGGTGTACAGCAGAGAACGTGCATTCAGTTTGACACAACTGGCAAATGCTCTGGCTATAAGTGTGAATGGTTTCAGAGATAGAGCCTCAAGAATCACTGCTAGTGTTTAAACATTCAGAGAAAAAAAAACCTGAAAATAAGGCATAAATGGAGGAGAGGCAAATCCATTCAAAACAATGGCAACGGCAAAGAGTTTTGCACACTCAGCACCAATCTGGGCTCAAGAGCTATGCAGTGACTTATTGTTCCTTCCTTCTTTATGCATTCCTTGCAAAAACTAGAGACACCACCTTGTTTTCAGCTTGACCACCATGCATTTTTTCAGTTTATCAAAATAAATGTAAAGGACTTTTTTATGAGGGTGGTAGGAATTTCTAAACACAGAGAACAGCCTGGAATCCTTCAATTTAAGGTAATGAAGATTTACCCCCACAATGATGATACATCAGATGCATATGTAGTATTCTGGAACAAAGCAATTTGTTTCTTGTGGTTCTGCAATTTCTTATTCTCGCTTTAGGTCAAACCTAAATACAAAGGAGGTGAGCAAGACATCCCATTTAAAGATTGTGTTGGAACAAATGGGGGTGACCACGGCCTGGAGGCTGGAGGGGCGTGCTTCTGTCTGGAAACTTTCCAATTTGAATCTCCAGACCTTCTGGGGGAAATCTGCATGGATACTAAATGAATAATGCTCCCTGCTACACCAGCACCTACCACTGAGGTGCCCTTGAGCATGGCAATTAACCCCCAATTGCTCCAATGAAGGTGGTAAATGGTAAAAACAGAATAATGCTGTGGATATACTGGGTTGCTCCCAGGTATAAAATATGTGTAAGTACATTAATGTGAGGCAGGGCGGTGCTGAAAAGGACCATGCATGCTCAGCAAAAAAAACGCTCCCTGAATACGAAAAGAGCAAAAGAATATGCTGGGTGCAAACACACGTTGCATTCCTCTCTGTGTATTGTACTGTACAGTATGCATTGCAGAATGAATGACTTGCTGATGTAGATTTGATTAATCTGTGTTGTTTGTCATGCCAACAGCAACCGAGGCTGTCATATATTACAACGTGCATGCACAATCAAGAGTTGCTTCTTATTATGGAGTAAATGACTGATTGGGGTGGGGTAATGACTGATAATTTTCCATTCATTAAGCCTCCTTTCATGGCTTTAATTATGTGCTAATGGCTCATTCAGACTTCTAATTAACAAAATGGGTATTTTTCACTGTGTTTTCCTCGGGAAGGACAACGAACTGTTCTCTTGTGGAACTTCCGTTTCAATCACCAAAATTGTACACCGTCTTTTTTTGCTGCAACAATTGTATCACCTGTATTATTTGACTGTCACGTTGCTCACGAGGCTACACAAAGCCTCTGCCCTCAGGGTGTCTGTTTCTACTGAGCTGAGAATGAATTGTCTTGATCACATTTCAGAAATTTCCTTCTTTGAACTTTTAAGCTCTGTCTTCCTCAATTGTCGCTTATAAAGCACCTAAACATTAGAAATGTCATTATGAAAAGGCTGGAAATATTAAACATTGTATTGACAGTCCTGAGATATGCTTTTTCTGAGAGCAAAGTGGATTTGCCAAACATACTGTTACTACTTTCAGACAATGCGAAAAAGTAATTCTCCATGCTGCTTTGTGCTTGTCAAAAAAACACAGGGAAACGTGTGCACTTCCATTCTAAGCCTCTCTAATCCTGAAAGCCAGCCATACTGTACAGATAAACAAGGTATAAATCCAGGTTTTCGCTCTCTACCTTGCCCCATAATCTTCTCACAGTCTAGACTGAAGTTGTCTTTTCATGATTGCGTATTTGTATTGATGTCTCCGAGGGTATCCGTGCACCAGCGGTCAGGCACTCTGTGAAAAGGTCACATTCTTGATTCCCACAACTTAAGAGGCATCCTCTTAAAGTGGACTTGAGCAACACACGGGACTTGCTCACCCATTGTAAATTGCTTTGATTTGAGGAGAATAAGTCCTAATAGCCTAAAATGTGTTCTCACACCATGGAGTTGTGTACTTGCAAGATGAGGTGAAACATGCACTGATTTAGTGGTACTAATGACTGGCTGAGCAGGAGCCTGTCTCATGAAGCAAAGTTAGTGTCTTAGGGTCAAACCCTTACTTTTCATCCTAAAGAAGGTGGCTCACTTTAAATCAGGGTTAATCACCGCTGCATCCTGCCTGCTGCACGACCAAAGTTCAGTTGAGGCTATTGGATCAAAGCACAGAAAAGGCCTGTGTCCTCAAAAGCCACTGTTCAGGATCCTGAAATGAGCCAAAACGTGGGAAGTAATAAAAAGACCTGCACATGGGATAACTGATAAATTAACAGCAAGAGGGAATGTTTGCAGGGAAGCAGAGTTTAGTGGCCAGCAGAACCTTTTTTGCTTTCTGTGGTGATTTATCGGATCAGAGATGTAATAAATGTTGTGGTATGTCTCGCACACTGCCCACGCTGGCTATGAAAGAGGGCACCGAACAAACAGCTGGTAGGTTGTGTTAGCTGTTGTCCATTGTTATCAAAAGAGAACGAAATTTAGGCTTTTATATAATTCCTGAGAGTGATTAATACAGCAGACGGCACTCATATACCCATCATTCGGGCACCACCCATAAATAATCTGCTAATCTGATTTGCCGTGTTACAATGGCCCGTGTCGGTTCTACTCATTCAATTTCTACACCGCAACGCATTTGCAGTGCACCTCCAGTAATCCTCTCTGATCTTAGTAGCAGCTACTCTTTTACTTTTCACTTTTGGAATGATTTGTGTTACTCATATGTATTCATTAAAATAGATTGTTTCTCTTGAGAACAACACAAATGTCAATAATCCATTGCTTTCCCATTTGTCACTTTTACAATCTACTTAACATGATGAAAGTGTCGGCCTTATACATTTAGGCCTACATAATTCCAGAATTACTTCTTCTATCACTTTCCTCTATGTGTTTTCTATTCTATTGTGTTTTCCATATTTTGCCACAGCAACCATTTTCAACACTTTAATCCTATATTAAATACACTGCTCTTGATCTGTGCATATGGCATATGACACCTTTTAATGTGATCCATAGCTGGATTGGCTGGCTGGATTATATGCAGCAATTGCCAGTTGTCGGGATTGTCAGTGTTACCTATCAGTGTTACCTAAAGATAACCCTGAATATGTTGAACTTACCCAAAGTACCTAAGCTTGCTCAATGTCACTCTGACAGGATAAACGGCTCACAGTTTAGGGGATCGACCCTGTGACTCGAAGGTAACAGAGCCGTCTGTCGTACCACTGAGCGGTGGTGCCATCTCGTCTCCACTCACTGCATCATTCAAACAGAGAAAATGATGTCGTCTCAGCAGAAACTGAGCCGCCGCTGCGTTCCTTTGCCATCGCCTCTCTCCAAAACCGCCTCTGTATTCACAGACCATGCAGCCTAATCCTATAAAGAGCCGCTATTTTAGCATGAAAACAGGGAGTCAGAGGGAGTTCATGTGAAGCTGTAAAACAGCAACAGTAAAGGCGGCTCAAGTCTTGCTTAATGAGCGGTATAAAATATTCAGAGCCCAAGCTCCAATACCGAGTTAACACTTGAAATAATTGGATCAGAGTAGCGCTGGAAGTGGTGGGATAGCAGGGAAAAAACAAAGCTGTAGCTGTTGTTCTGCAGGACAGCTGAGCGAGAGGAAAAGGCACAGTGTTTGTAGTGTTGCATTAAGCAGGTGGAAGAATATTTTTCACCATTTCTGGCTATTACCATTACAATGGCCTTTCATACATTAAATAAATCATCCAGTTATTCATTAATGAGGAAATCTTGTGATACTGGTTTTAACTTCAGTTACTTCAGGGATGGGGAAAATTTTTGAAAGCAAAATATAAGCAAGGCATTGGTATAGGCTTCATTTTTTTTTTTTTTTAAGTAAATGGAAAGAAGATTTTAATTGAACCTATAGCCTACAGTGGTCTGCATGTACAATTTTTTGGGCCTAAGTGCAATACAAAATGTGTATCCAAATGGTTGATTTTTGCCATTCATATTAAAAAATAAATTATAAAAATGCTCTCTCTGTCTGGGAAACCACAACGAGCCACATATGTAAAGACGGGTTGTAAACACACAGCAAAAACAGATGTGTTAAAAATGACACATGTTGTGCAGAATTTTAACACATGTGGCGAGTGTGCTCAGGGACTGCACATGTTGTGTCAAATTTAACACAATCAATGTGTGAGCCATTTTAACACAGTATTTGTGTCAGTTAATTTAACACCAAAATGTGTCATTTTAACACGTTAAATGTTGATTATGTGTAACTGAAAATTATCAAAATCTACTACTTGATGTGTTAATATTGCAACCTAATGTGTTAAACATGAGGCATAAAATTAAAGGGACAAAAAGACAGATGTGAAAATGTTAGCCATTTAATCAATGGTCAAATGTTGACAGCCCATGGAACAATGCATGAGTGCACAAAAGTACATTTTCCATTTTCAAGATAACAACAAAATACAACAATATGTTTTAAAATTGGTCAAATGTTGACAGCCCATGGAACAATGCATGAGTGCACAAAAGTACATTTTCAATTTAAAGATAACAAAATGTTTTAAAATTGGTCAAATGTTGACAGCCCATGGAACAATGCATGAGAATACAAAAGTGCATTATAAATTTAAAGATAACAAAATGTTTTAAAATTCTGTTTCATCAACTCAGCTTCCTACATGTTCAGGCAACAATCTGCAGTCTTGAAATCAGCATTCTTGAGAAGCTAGACAATCTTATACCTTGGGTTTAAGTATAGTTCATCTGTACTGAAACCAGACATTATGTCCAAAGGTCTGAAATCTGCGGCAGCAGTCAGACTGATCATTTCATATTCTTTAGTTTTCTGTACAGCGTAAGCATAAAAATGCTCATCAAAGTACTTCACTGTAAGAATTCTTACAAACATCAGAATGGATACATCAGCCTGTGGTATAATATGAATTATTTCACCAAACAAAGGCTCTCCATTGTTGTCTACTTTAAGTGGCAGTACACAGCCGGTTCTGTAAGTCTGGCCAAGCACACTAACAGTGTGGGCAACATAGACAGAGCTGTTCAAAGTCAAGTCATCATTATCATAGGTAGATCTCAGATTGTCCAGCACAACATCTGCTTTCTTCAAGGAGCTGATGGTAACAGGGTATGCATTTGTGACATTCGTTTTCTCAGAAAGAGCGTCACCAAACTTGAAGCTATACATGTGCTGAACTTGGTGTTTATAACTCAGCGTTTTAGAAATATTTTTGAAGTTTCCAACCACATGAGCATGTCTTTTTAATGGATTGTGCTTTGCCTCAAATCTCATACACCACAGCTGAGAAATAGGTCCAAACGTAACCATCATCCTTGGATAGTGAATCATAAAATGGTGTTTAGGAACCAAATTTCTATCATAGAGCTTCTTGAATAATGTGTGGTGCTCTATAATGAGTTGTTTCAGGAATACAGCAAGCCCGTGTGTAACAATGGGTGCAAAGACAATGCTGCATATTTCCCTCAGCAAAATGAATAAATGCCAATGTTTACTTCTCATGTCAATAAGATCGCCAACTAAAAAAGGTAACACCTGCAAAAGGCTCCACATTTGTGATGCAGTCTGTTTTATTGCATTGTCAGCGGTTCTCAGATTGAGAATAACACTTGGCTTATTTTTCTCATTTCCATACCCATAGTCAAAACTGGAAATTCTATGATTCAACAGTTCTAGGGTGAAAAGCTTTTGTTCATAAATTAAGTGGTGTAACATTAGTCTCACTTCCAAAGGGGCTACACCCTCAAGGATATCATGCATAATGTCAACGCATGTGTTCTCAGTAACATGAAAATACTGCAGCTTATTTAAACAAGAGTCCTCTTTAACTCCAGTTGAGCTTGGATCATTAAATATGACATGCTGCTGATAATTTTCTCTGGTGCGTTTCTCAAGTTTATCTTCATCATAAACAGACTGAGCCACAGTTTTGTCAACCATGCAAAAGTGACAAAACTTGTTTGCTGAAAAGCTCTCTACATATCCACAAAGGGAATGTATAGCTAAATTGTCTGCAGTCAAGACACAGATTGTTCCATACAGAGTATGATTTTGACCTTGCATCTCCACCTGTATACCAGAACTTTCAAGGAGTCTGATGTCCTCTAGCAGTGGTTCCAAAATTTTACTAAACCCATATATCTCTCTGTCCAAAGAATTAAACAGAAGGCACAAGTGAATATTTGAAAGTGATGAATTGTATTCTGGTGGCAGATTCCTCAAGGCAAAATAAACAGCACCCATTTTATGAATTTTCGTTTTGGAGCCCAAGGGGTTTGTTGTTTCTAAGTCATCAAAATACAACTGTATCTGGAGGGCTTGAGGAAATGTTTTAAACAATGGATGAGATGAAAATTGAGAGCCGTCACAGTAGTTGTGCATTTTACCTTCAGTATGTTTCTTACCCTGGCGGTAAAGTTTTTGCATCTGATCATTACTGAATAAAAATTTAACTGTCTCAATGACTGATATATATTGACATGTGTCTGCTGCCAACACTTGTTTTACTTGTCCCTGTTTTCTTCCAGTGTCTGCCCTATGACCAAGAAATATTTCTTTTGGCTTCACAAGACCAAATTTCTCTGAAAAGTATTTGTTCATTTTGAAAGGCGTGTCTACATCTTTAAACATAGTTTTAGCATTTTCAAATTCGCTCATTAATGACTGGACAGACTCATTGTCAAGTGGTACTTGCAGATTATACAACAATGTAGTTGTTGAATGTTGTAAACTTTCTACAGTCCTTTCTAGCACCTCTTGTGTACAAGTAATACTTTTTGTTACATCCATTAAAGTCGTATTTGATGAAGAATACATTTTTGCCACAAAAGAAGCAACACAGTCACTAGGAATGGTAGTTTTAAATGGAACAGACTCTGGTGTGTCCTCAATATTAGTCGACTCTGTCTCAGATGTATCTGATGGACTGTGGGCATTAGCTTGAAAAGACACATTGTCCATGAATGTTGTTGTGGACCGGTGGTCTCTGTGAAGATGTTTGGAAAATGAATTAAAGTTATAGTACGTCCTTGGGCAACCATCTTGGCTGCAGGTAATAGTCAAGTCCTGTCCATCTGATAAGGCATGTATTTCTCGTAGATGCCAAATGACTTTCTTTACTTCTGTAGATACTGATTGTCTGCACATTGGACATGTGTACATTCTCTTGTGATCTACTGTGCAAGCTGAAGCTTAGAGATAAGCTCTAGTACCTTGGCTCTCCTTTTGGTTGAGATGGTCATTTCGTAGATGTATTCAAGGAAGGTGAACACAGAGCTGAGTTGTGGTGGATAGGACAAGTTGCACACCCAGTAGAGCTTGAATAGCTTGTCCACGGCACATGTCAGGCCTCCATCTACAGGAATGGTCACTCCATCATTTCTCGCGACGATGATGTACTGCCGTGTTGTGCTCTTCAGATTGCCGATGCAGATCAGCTGTGGTTGGGTCCTTGATGCCATCTTGGGTTCGCTGCAGAGGGATGCAATGCTGGTTCCAGGCTTAGAGATGAGGAAAAAAATAGATACATTTCAGGATTTCAAAAGGCGCCATCAAAAATAAATGTAAGCCTAGATTGGCATGCAATACCGCATTAGGTAAAAGGTGTAAGACATTACAATTAACAGAAGGAAGATAATAGCCATCTCAACATACAGAAGAGATACAAATAATTTTAAGTGCTGTGTGATAAAAAATATGCAAAAGAAGATGTCATGGTAATACAGCAGACTATAATCGACAGCAATACAGTAATCAAACAGGTCATTTCTGACCTCCAGAGAAGGAGAAGGAGGGATAAATTTCAAGGTGTTTCCTGGCATATACTGGGCTTATGAACTGACAGCACATTATCAATCATTTGTACTTTGGCACTGGTTGCACTTTATTTGCTTAATATACTGTATTTTCATTTTGTATTATGAAATTCATTCTTTAAACACATAAAAAAGGTGTTAAACATCAGTATAAGTAACAAGTCCTTAGAAAACATACCGGTACAAAATCCAGTAGAAATGAAATTGCAGATTTAACACTGCAGCGACTCCCCGGTAATGGTGGCAGAAGATGTGTGAGGACAACCAGCATTGTGTAGCACTTCTCATCTGAAAATTAAATGAGAACAGATTAGAGGTACAACAAATGTGTTGAATGTAGGGCGGCACGATTTTGGCCATAATAAAATCCCGATTTTTTTTCTCTGAAAACTCAATTCTCAATTTCAATCTCTTGGGGGGGTCCTGGAGAAGGTTTTACAGGTCCCAGAGTAGGTTTTAAGGGTCCTGGAGAAGATTTTAGAGGTCCTGGAGAATCAATTACACACAGAGATGTGTATGTAAAGAAAAAATAAATATATACACATACCATCTGTTTGGTCTTCCATCCTCTCTGTAAGAGATGCAACATCACTTCTTTCAATGGCAGCCACAGCTTTCAACTTTGGAATGATGCTGGCTTCCCATCGTCTGATGAACAGGTCAGTCTTTCCATCCATCATTTTGCCAAACTCGATATCCAGCTAAAATGAAGAGACATTTTCAGAATATATTCTAAATCAACAGTGTTACTAACAATATCCAAGCTTTTGTATTGTCTATTAAAATATCTTGAGTAATGAAAGGAACTTATAAATGATGACTGAGCTGCAATGAGAGACCTACCAGACTCGGCATATCCAAGAAGCGTGGGTATTCGCTGAAGATTTCAGCCATTGTGGGAGTCTCCTTTGATATCCATGATCTACGCCTAGTGTATGTCTTCTCCATTGCTGACTTGATTGAAGAAATGTTCTCTGAAGAGTGCCTTAGCCGTTTCATGAGGGTGATCCACTCACTGGTCACACTGCTCTCATCCTGTTCCTGTTCTGACTCTGGTCTGTTGTCGCAGCTCACCTTGCGCTTTGTGTAACGACGCTGACCTGCTTCTAGCTTACGACGGATGTTACGCAGTCTCATTTCCAAGAATCCAGAATGGGATGATGGATCATAAAAATGCTCCTGAGGTTATAAATACAAAACAACAAAACATTTTTTAGAATACTGAATAGTGTAAGTCCTGAAAATACATACTGAGATAAAAGTTAGACTTTTGCTGCTAAAAGTTCTAAACTAATAATGAACTAAGTTTTAATATCTACAGTCAGATGATAACAGTCAGTAACTGAGCTAATCATGAGGCATAAAAGGCCACCTGACAACAGTCAATGAATGACAAACAAAATATAGTATTTAAGAGTTTAAAAAAAAAAAAAAAAAAACAACTTTGGCTGTTTTTAAGGTCATAGAAATCATTAGATATTACTTACAAATCCATCTCCTTTTCCTTCGATCTGAACCTTCAAGGATGGGAAACTGTCGATGATACTCTTTGCTAGAGCAAGTTTTTCAGCATTTGGTGGGTAACTGGGGGGACAGAGAAGAGCAAAATCACTTATATTAACAAAAATTTATCACTTACTTCTACTTTAAGTACAATTCAAGGTTGTTCAATAATTTTTCGTGGTTATATACTTACAATCCATGCTTCTCCACCAAGTGACTGATGCATACTTTGACAAGGAGCCTCCTTGACTCTATTTTAAGTGTTCCTCTTTTCTTGTGTTCTTCAAGTATCTCTGGTGCTTTGCTTTGAAGTAGAGACTGCAGGCCTCCCGATTCATTTAGCACTGGAACATGCTACAATGTTGGAGGTATAGGGAGACATGATGGAGGTGAACTTAACCTTTGACATACTATTATATATAGAGGGTTAGTTAGGAAAAGTTAGGAAAGTGCCAGCAAAATGTTTGTGAATTGTCATGTTCCCACTTTCCAAGCACTACTCAGGAATTTTATGTACAAATTTAGGTTACGGCTGATAGAGTCCAGGAATGGGATTATTATGTCTTTAACTGATCCTACCAAAAGTGAGACAATACATTCCTCCAGCCTTTGGAAATATTGAACCATCATCTGTATGTATTTTAACCATTGAAGGCACATGCATATCTATGTGTAATCTTTTATGCTTGTTTGTATATTATGTGTGTCTCTTATATCTGGACCTTGAGTCTGTTAATAAAGATTATATAATATCAAGCACTTAAACTAAAATTCAAGCATTTCTCACACAACATTAAAATTATATTATTAATATACTCACGTGAACAATGCATATGCATTACAAAAAACAAAATACCTGAATTTGATGGGCCTCTCCAGCATTTGTTTGGGGTAGTGCTTCTGTGCTTGACATGAAGATCTGAAATCTGTCAAAGTTCTTGACTGCTGTGTTTCTGTCAACATCAACAAATTCTTGGAAATCAGTATGATATTTCAGAACTCTGTCGAATGCAAAACCTAGTTGCTCTGATGTGGTTTGATTTATAAGCTGTTCAGTACTGTGAACAGTATAAATCTTTCTTGAGCACTCTTTTGCATTTTTAAAGACAGTAGCAAGAACTTTGACAGATGTAGGTTCAAGGTCTGGGTCCTGGGGAAAAGAGAAGAGGAGGGAAATGTTACTTACACTCATTGTATAGTGTGATGAGTTTGCAAATTAATCTCAATCCAAAGCTAATGACTTTTTACCAAAGATCTTTTGTAGCACAGAGGAGATATGTTGCTCAAACACTCAGTATGTAGTGTTAGTGTATGTTTATCAGTTGTAGAACATAATAAATTATCTTGAAGGAGTAGATGTTTACCAGTAAGCTTGACTTCAATAATTTAACAATAAGTTAAAGTATTATTTGTTTTAAAAATGTAAATTACTTATCAAACAGACCTAACAATTCAACTACCAATGAATGAGCAGTAGTATGCATAACACAGATTGAATATGAAAAATAAGCCGAAAATAGATTCCGTTTTATTTGGCTAATTCCGCGATTCCGTGATCGATAAGTTGATCACCTGACTGATTCGTGGCCTGAAAAAGTCTCCCAGTCCGGCCCTGTCGGATCTGCACGATGCACACAAGTCACCCAAATGGCCACCAAAAAAGCGAGTTGCGCTTTTCGGCGCACTGTTTGCATCCCTGACATTGAAATGTACCCCATCTCTCTCACACACACGTCATGTGTCCCCAGCACATTCGAAACGTCCCCAGCAGCCGCAGAGCTGCTAAACCACAGGTGTCAAACTGGTGCCATGGAGGGCCAAGAGGCTGCAGGTTTTCATTCCAACCAACAACTCCACCAGGTGATTTCACTGATTAGTCCCGCCTCTCTGTTTGGAGGTAGGGTGATCAGTGAAATCACCTGGTGGAGTTGTTGGTTGGAATGAAAACCTGCAGCCTCTTGGCCCTCCATGGCACGAGTTTGACACCCCTGTGCTAAAGCGCCCAGTTTGAGACACAGCCACGCACGCACACACAGGAGCACTAACAGCTTAATGTTACGTTAAATGAAATTTGTTTATACTCAAAACATGATTTTTAAATACCGCGACATCCCCCCTACCCCCCCAAAAAAGAAAATTACCAGCATCACCGGTGTTTCCGCCTTGATTATGCCTTGTTATAACGTTACTTATGCGGTTATTTAACAGCAAAGTAACGCAGTACTGTGAAAACCGAACTATAATCCTACACAGACAGTAATCTTGTCCGACACGTTTTGAAAGTAACTTGCCCAACACTGTTGACAATGGCGCAGTTTTCTTTTGTCTGGCTCATTCGTCCATCGACGTTAACGTTACACATTACGTTCACAAGTTAGCTTGACCCGGCTGGCCTGCTAATGTTAGCTACCGTCGCTAACATTATGGCGACTATCTGATTTTAACAATAGCTAACACAACGTTGTTTTAGCTATACGTAGCTATCTGACCCGGTGATAGATTTTATTACCATGGCTCTTACTTAAATCTTTATATTTTCCCGGTCAAAAGTCGACGTAGCAAGACCGTTAATGGTAGCTTGAACGAAACTAGATAACATTAGCTAACTCTAACCAAGGGCAGGCTATAGTCATTACAAACGTTGTTTGGCTACTTAACATATTTCAAGGTTATTTTTGCATATTAACTTGATAATAAATGTGAACACCAAATAAAAAACTTAGCTTACAATTGGCTCCGGGTCCGACTGCATCCTGGCTTCTCTCCAGCAAGAGTGAAATGCGCGGACAAATGCAGGAATTCAAAAAGGAGTGGCGTGACGTGACGTGATTGGACGACACAAAAGCAGCCGTTAAACTTTTAAACTTGATATGCATATATATTCATTTTATTATTTTGTATTCGTTCTAGGGGTTTTTCATGTACTACCATATAAAATATGAAGTGTAATATGTAATATGTAGTAAAGTATTTTTTTCATAAACACAAACTGTTCTCCCGCCATGAGATAACACATGTACTGTGTCAATATCTCCAAAGGCATGAAAAAAATAATAACACATTGTGTGCTAAAATCTACACAACATGTGTCAAAACACTATCAACACAACCATGTGTGTTGTTTTTTGACACATCTGTTTTTGCAGTGCAGCCTTTGCGCCAGAGGTTCCCCATCCCAGGAAAACATGGTCTTTTGTGGGTTGAGAAAGTTCTCCAAGCTCTTGGCCTCATGAAACCCTTTCAACATCGCTTGGATAAATTAAAAAATGCAAAGCCAAAAACAAGGCTGCTTTCTCATTTCCTGAAAAGCTGAAGATACGAGGTTTACACTCAACAAGGGAGATATAACCACTGTATGTGATCATTGCCATATAAATGGAAATGAATGGAATGAGGTTATCAGTGCTGGCCGACTGACTGATATCCTTCTGTTAGTCAAAACTCTCTCCTCAGAGGGCGTTATGGAGGAGAGGGACTCTCATTATTCAACTCATTAAGCGGTGACACACTTTCAGATACAAAGATTTCTTCAGAGACATTATCATCTAAAAACATAAAAAATGTAAAAACATGCTAATTGTAGGCCTATATACAGACACACTGCCATTAAGATGCTGATATGTATGGTATTTGTATCGTTTGCACTGTATGAACGGTCTTGTAATATGGGTTCCAGCATGCAGTTGGGTTACTAATCTACTTAAATGTTTCTGTGCCAATGCAACCAAGGAAAATTCATGTACATTTGTTGCACTTGATGAGTAAAGTAAGCCTGAATCTACATGTTTTTAATTGGTTCTAGATATGAGACATCCACCGTCTGAAGGAAAATGATGTCTGCTTTCACAAAATGTTTCATCACTTGATTTTGAGGGACGATAGACGTGGTTTAGGTGATGACAGCATGAGAAGTTACGGTGCACTTAGGCTTGGTATTGGACGAAAAACGAGGATTGTTAGCTGGTCTTACAGCCGTAAAGAAATTGGTGGCCACACAGTGGAAACCTCCTCACTCTCTCTCCATCCATGCATGGGTGCTGTCTTATTTGGATGTTGTTTATTTGGAGTTATCAGCTGCTCGAGTTCATGGATCAAAGGAGTCAGCAATAGAAGATTGGCTTACTGTCTTATCTAATCTCCATAGTTTTTTAGTCTAATACTGACTGAGAGATTATGTCTTCGATCGGGGGGGTGGGGGGGTGGGTATTGCCTGGGGTTGTGTTTTTTGCTTTGAATTTATAATTGTTTATTTTTGTACTATCACATTGAATTAATTTGTTATTATTTCTTCATCGTATTGTAATATAAGCACAGATTTGTTTTTTTGTTTTTGTTTTTGTTTTTTTTGCCTGTCTGCACATATTCTATTTATTCATTGTGTGTCTTGTTTGGATTTCTTTATTTTCTGAAATAAGATACATGCATTGTGCTTTTTCTTGAAAAAGGAAAAACAAAATAAAAATTTGATCACAAAAAAAAAAGTTACGGTGCACTGAAACAACACGGCACAACAATGTTAATTTTTTTTTTTTTTTTTAAAAATGGTAAGAATCGTGTGCCTGCATGCTACCAAGCTGGCAAAATGCTTACCAAGACTCTCACTTTTGCTGTCACAGTCAAACTGTCAATTTTTTTTAGCTCCGGTGTTGTGACATATGATGCCTGTTTGATCGGGCAGTTAGCTGATGATTGACAGATGGTTGATATAATCACCTGCAATGTATTTTTGCAAACACCAGTCCCTGCCACTTACTTTCCAGTCAGCTTGAATCTGATAGTGCCCAGATGTGTTTCATGTAGTCAACAAAGGAAACAAAACAGCATGACTATGGCAGTGCCAGGCTAAATAAATCACAGGAAACCTTTTGTCCTTGGCTGACAAAATTTCCTGGATCCTCTGTATGTTTTGCAAAATTTATAGGGGAGCGGCGGGGCGGTTGACGTAGTTTTCAGTCTGATCCCATTTTCTCCGAAAATTATTGAGACAGAGCTCCCAAAAATTCACACACCCAACTTACACATGTCCTTTACAAATAACAACTGGATTTTTCGTTGAACGATACTTGAGTCCAACACAAACAGGCTGAGAAGAGACCGAGCGCCAATCCGTCATTTGTCCCTCCCGGCGGGACAATTGACGCACACAAGAGGGACAATTGATGCATAGCACAAAGTGTGCCATATTTCAGGTTTTTGTGCTTGTTATTCTGTTTAGACTTTAAACACTTGTATTTCTAGACCTTATTCCATATTTATACCAAAGCATTACACGCTATACGTTCAGAATCCGTTAAAAAGAACCACAGCAATGTTGCCTGTTTGGCGATATGACCTTAATCAACAGGAAAATACATTTAAAATACTCTAGTCATTATTTCCTTGCCTCATTTTCATTGGAATTTAACAGCCCATGAGCTGTCTTTCTCACAGGAACTCAACCAGAGATAGGTTTCATAGCCTAATTAAATCCGAGTTTGACACTGCGCGAGCTCTATGACTTATAATAATAATAACAATAATAATTTGTCTTGACTGCGTTTCAGGTTAAAATTTGGCAAATAACTAATAGCTTTAGAAAGATATCTTTGTAAGATATCTTCGGTAGCCTTCATAGCCTATTATGTCACTCATTCTGCCCAAAATCGTCTCGTGCATCCCTCTGGTTCCAGCCAATCTCAGTGCATCAATTGTCCCACCGCGCTGTGCGTCAACTGCCCCGCCGGTGTCTTCTGTCATTACAGCCTGGATAGCGTGCACGGCGTGCGTGCACGAAACTTGAAACCTATGCTGTTGTGTAGCCAGGAGATGTAGTAAGAGACTGATATATGTTTGCTAACTGGGGCAGGTGAACACAGTTTCTTATTCAAATTATGGAGGACTGAAAATAATTAACTTACATGGCTGAAAAAAGGATTTCCTCGCTAGCTTGTCGAAAAATGCATCGATCCCGCTCAAATTTTGAATGAAGCTCGTTCACTCTCATGTGCACGAGCATGTGTAATCACGTGACTGCAGGTCAAACAGTTTTCAAGAAATCGCGAACACGTCAATCGTCCCGCACGTCATCCGCCCCGCCGCTCCCCTACATATGATCAAAATGTTCTGTAATATTATACGTCAAGTTTTTTTTTTTTTGTTACAGCAGCCATGGTGGTTGGTTGCAGTGGATTTCATAATCCGGCCCAGCTGACACCCAGTTTATCCTGGGATACAAACGTATTCTCTTTCAGTCTCTCCTGGGGGGTGGAGGCTTTGATTAGCCAGTGATGTGCTCCAGTATTGATCTGCCTGACTGCTCCTTATCTTTCTCAGTTATTACTGGTTCACTCCTGGCACCCTGGTGGGCTCACTGGTCTAGAGAGTTATGTTGGGAAAACCACCTACTCTGCACAGGGGAGCCGCCCCCCAAAACGAGTTCTCTACATTTCTACAAACTATAACAATAACATAATTTGAAGAATGCTCCATATCCATATCCTTAAAATATCAAACTGAATCAATGACTGCATCAGTCACTATCTCAAATATATAGCAAAAAAGTGACCCATTTTTATTTAAGCATTAAAAATACTATAATTTGTCAGTTATTCTGTTTATTTTTAACAAACAAATCAAGCAAGAATGAAACAACTGGAATAAATAAATTACCCCATTCTTCAGTATTCCCAGTAATGCATAAACAGTGTGTGATGCTGTTGGTTGAAAGCACTGTATATCCTCACAGCCAGCCTGTAAGAAACTGAGAAAAAAAAAAAAAAAAAAAAAAAAAAAAAACAGCTGATGTTTTCATTGTCACTGCTGATGTATTTCAGAAAATCTGCAGTGGGTTTAGATTGTGGTTCTAAGGCCCAAAGACCACTTGCACCTTCAGTTAAAGCATGATAAATGAAAGAATAAATAAATAAACCATGATACATGGTTTGTACATGTTAACAGCAGCAGGGGTACGATCAGCAGTGTGTGCTCCTTTTGATCCTTTCAGCAAAGTCTATCGACCATATGGATCATTCGATGCTCAAGTGTTTTCACCGAGTTACTTCATCCTCAATGAATAGTTCTCTGAATGGGCTGCCTGGGAATGGGAGCTCTAACCAAGTGTCATTAGCCCTGATGAAAGCAAATTGATTTCTGTGGCAAGAGGATTGCTCGACGAACAACTGCCTCCATGAGATTATCTTAAAAACGGAGAGGATGCATTGCTTTTCTTGTGGCAAAAGGTGCACAGATGGTGCCCTCTCTCTCTACAGTCCCTGTGAAGCGGTGAAAAATGAAGACAGGAAATGAGAACAAAATTCAAGTCCCACTCGGAGTGAGTGATCAGGTTTTATGAGAAGCGGCTTCGTGATGTTGTAGTTAAGCCACGAGGTGCCGGTGGGACTATCACGCTGAGAAAAATCAAGTGAAAGGCTGCATAAAGCTGCACAACACACATGCGGCTCTGGTGTGGCGAATCGGCAGAGGGGCAGTAAAAACCAAATGATATCCGCAGCCTTTTCATCATTTGTGTCAAAAACAATTGGGGTGAACATGAAGTACTTATCATCCAAGGTAAACGTATATTTCTATTCACGTGACCATTCCAATTTGGCACTTGATACTGAAAAAGTAATTTGCCAATTCATAGTGCTGTGAAATGAGTATGTACACCCCTCTGTACTTTCACATTTATTAATGGGGGAGGCAGATTTGTTTTTTTATTAAAAGCCCACACTGTGCTCCGGAGTGCTGAAGCCGACTGCAAAATAAAACCTAAAACTAAATGGAAAACTTCATCAAGTCGCACTGAAAGGCTTTGTCAGAGCTTTATGAGGTACAGAGGATAGGATCCCCCGCAACACTGTTCACATTTTCTCATATGGATGACATTTTCCTGGCTGAGGGGTCATGAAAGCTTTGTGTGTTTGTTTATGAATTCATTTGAAAAGACACATTTTTCATCTCTCATTTGTCTGAATGGCATTCTGAAACTTAGAAGACAGACTTGGACAAATCTATTAATCCAGGTAAATGTTCAGGTTTTTATTGAAAGGCAAATGCAGTTTGTGTCTGCGTCTCATATTTGATCATACCTCATCACATCACATTATATTTCATCTTGTTCAGTCTCATATCCTGTTAGCTTCTCATATCTCATTTCATGTCATATAATCCCATCTAATCCCCTTAGTGTCTCATTATATCTTATCCCGTCTCATCTCAACTCTTAGCATCTCATCGCATCTCATTTCTGGCATCACCTCATCTCATGCCATCAACCTCAAGATGATGCAAACGAAAGACAGAGCTCTGAGGATTGAAATCGATAAGAGGTTTATCATGAGCAAAGGGGGAGAGACTCGGAGTTAAACAAGCGAACACAAGAAATGTAGAGGAATATCAATGATAACAGCTTCAGACCAAAGCAGCTTATCTGACAGCATGACAAAATACTATATGCTGTGGAATCGATTAAGCTAATTAACGTTTCACACAGGGGCACTCTGTAAATATCAACTGAAAAACAGGTCAATAAAGACAAACTCAATACATTTTACTTGTTGCATTTGTCTGCCCTGCCAACTTAACAAACTTACATTTGTCTCCCACACAGATCGATCTCGTCGTTCTTATACTCGTGAGGAAAATTCGTCACAGAAGCCATCGCCAGTCAACTGCAGAGTAATTGCACTGACACAGTTCGGTTATTGCTGGAGTAGGCCCTCTTATGATGACATGGAGAAACAGTCCCAGAAGTAATTGCTGTTTTGACAAATTGAGGTTTGGGGGGGAAGCTGAATGGTAAATGAGACCAAAGTCTGGGGTCTGGTGCCTAACAGTGGCCATGTGCTCTGCTCAAGTGTCCTTGAGCACGATAACAAACCTTTATCTGCTCACTGATGCTAAAACTCTGTAGTAAGAGCAGCTGCTGCATGTACAAATGCAGTTTTAACTTGGACTTTGTCAACAGAGTGGCAACACTGAGTGTTACCATCTTACAGGATAAACTACCATTCAATAAACTAAAAGGGTTGGTCACCCTCCTTCCTTCTTTTTTTTTTCTCTCTAGACTTTTTTTTTTTTTTTTTTTTGAGACAACCCCTTTCTCATGTGCACTTCACTGTTACACCTTTCCCATGATCACCGTCCCTGTCATTTCCAAAGAAGTGACATTGAATGCCAATTCCTGCACCCACTTTTTCACCTCTGCAGGTGACGTCGTGGTGAGGGGAGGTGACTGCTTTCTTTGGAAATGGATCTTCAGGGACTTTGATTCCCTACATCGCAGAAGAGACAAAGCAAGGATTGTATGTGTGTTGCTCTCTAGTCCTTAAGCATTTAATGTCACTCAGAGCATCTAATCTGACATGGTGATGATTATGACCAACAGATATATTGTGTAATCTGATCCTGGTATAAAGGAGTAAGGATGCTTCCATGCCACAGTAGCCTTTTTAACATGGGCGTTTTATGCATGAGCTATGAGCTTGAGTCGACCTAAAACTGAGTTAGTATGATAACAACGACTCTGCTCACCGCTCACTTGTAACAGGAACAGTTTACTATTATGGTACTGTCATCTCTACCTGTAGTATACTGACAATACTTCTACCTACAATTCAATAACATCGACTCATATATAGCATGCCTACAGTAATGTTTCTTTTACATCAGTGCAGGTTCAAACAGATTCGACTATCTTTCCTCCCTTGCTTACTGTATTTTCCAGACTTTTCCATCCTCTTCCATTTTCCCAGTTGGTTACCTCTAGTAAAATTGAGGCCTTCCTGCAGGGCTCTTCATAATCATGTAATCCATCCATTCACTAGATGGAACCTCCTTAAATCCCCCTTATATTTACCTCTGTGCTCTCCTCGGGGTGTTGAGGCCTCCTAATAAGCAATAGGCTACGGTGGTGGTAATGCTATGAATCCTCCAATCCTTTATCACTGATAGGGGAAAGACCTGAGGAAAGCCGTGGGGAAGAGAGATAGACGTGGTTATTAACAGTAAACCACCTCGGTCATGCACACGTACAGACAAACACAGCCGTGTCAGGATGCACAAACATCCACATGTGCATGTAAACACGCACACAAACAGCACACACAACTTGTATCTGTCTCACTCTCTCGCTCTCCCCCCCATGTCTGACGCACGGGGCCATATGTCTTTATTGTATGTCAACACACAATCTAAATGCAAATAGTTAATCGTCTCAGGTCCCCATGGCTTCATCTCTTCTGGTTCCCACAGCCCCCCAGGAGTCAACACGCTCCCCCGACATTACTGGGTTAGTCAGAATGCGATCACAGGTACGATCAAATAATTAAACCTGCATTTAAAAAAAAAAGCTTTTATTGCTGTACCTCACCTCCAAATAGCCAGGGGACACGTTTACTGCATTTCTGCATAGAGTTTGCCTCCAACGAGGGATGTTGCTGTGCAACGGTCATTATTTTTGAGGTCACATTTGTAATACAAACATTCTGGTGTCTAAGCATATTTATGTTTATGTTTATGTAATGACTGTGTTTTTTTTTTTTTTTTTTTTTTTGGTGTCAGATTCAGTCTTAAAATTGTATTTTACATAAAGCAAGTGAAAAAAATCTGACACTGTGATGAGATAATCACACTTGTTTCCAGTGTCGTTTAACTTAGGTTTCAGGAATTTCCCTGGGAACAAGTCTAAATGTGCTGAAACAAAGCAGAATAAAGCAGATCAGCCCACAGACATCAAGAAAATGACACTTGATTCAAGAAATGTCTGGATACCAGATGATTAGTCATGGAAACATAGCTTGGATGGATGATAAAAAATGAATTATCTCATCCCACTGGCAATTTCCTTCCTTAAGAAAAACAAGATTTTAACACAGAATATGAGACTAAATGACTTGTTAAGATGACTTTTCTGCAGATCGTGTGGATTTTTATTTTATATTATTTCATGTTATTTTATCTCCATAACTAGATATACTGTGAGACAGATGGAGAACCGGGACAACTTAGTGCACAAGAGAGATCATCTTGTGTCTGAAATATCTCATCTTTAATTCCTACAATAGCCAGAGTGTCCATCATCAGACATGTGTCCTGTCCTGTCAAATTGCTCTAGTGGAGAATCCAAACCCCAAACTGCACACTGTAAGTCAGACTGAACAAGAACATTAATTAAATGACTGACATGTAATATAAAAACTTGAAAGGAAACCAAGCTTCTCAAGTGTATAGGGATTCTTAAAAATTAAAAGCAAACTGTTTAAACCCTTGTTGTTACTAAACTAGTCTTCAATACACTTTTATGTGGTACCTCTCTTTTTCCATGCTGCAGAAAAAAAGCTTAATTACATTTTAAATCCAATGTAAGCATTTGACCTTTCCTGACACCAATACATTAGCTGCTCTCATTGTTCAGTTTAGGCAGCAGGGAATAGATCCCCTACCACACACCCAGGCCAATTACTGCTGCACTTACTTCCACATTGTGAGAAAAGAGAGGAAAGCAAGTCTCACATACATGATAATCAGGAGGGCAGCATGCAACAGCAGCGTTTGCTTTTGGTTTTATTTGATATCAAATCACAGATGATATCTGAGGTAACAGCTTCCTGATGTTTAACCTTAAATATGTGCATTCAGTGCTCGTTAAAAGTGTTTTCCATTACGCTGGACTAAACCACGATGAATCCACGGCCTATAAATATTTTATGTCCTTAGTATTTTAGCAGATGCATCGTGACAATGATGGATCATGCCTTGTGGTTTACTCTGAAACTGTGCTGTGGCCTGTTAGGAGATGAATAACTGCATCACTGCATATTTCCAATCACTAAAATCCCATTAGAGAAGATCTGTGGTGATCACAGATCTCCTACAGCTGCATTTCCTTCAGCAGAGTCTGACTTGGCCTATAAAGTTTCTTGTTAAACGCACATCTTGCCAATGATAACCTACATTTCTTCCAGAAAATCTTTGGCTAGTTGGGGGTGGGGTGTGTTGGAGTGGGTGGTGAGTTGCTGTGCAATTATGCAGAAAAAAAAAAAAAAGAAAAAAAAAAAAAAAACGAAGATAGAAATACCATTCAGCAAAAATCCCTTGTGAACACTGAAGTCAAAGAAAGGGCTATCACAGTAGACTTGTGGCTTGCAGCCATCTCTTTTGGAGTAATTCCTCACTTCCTGAATTAATTCTTGCTTTCACAATCTAGCTATGAAAATAAATCAGACGGGGTGGACTTTCCTAATGCCATTATTGTATCACAAAAACATAAGTTATTGATTTCAGTGCTTCAGGGCTTTGACTGTTGATGACATGGGAAAACAGCTTCTGAAGTGGTATCAAGGAAGCGGGGAAGCACACCCCTCCTGCGATCGTGTTTGTTGCACGTGGGCTTGAATCCCTCAAGACTGTGAAAATTGCTGGCTTAGTTAAGGGGCTACCAGGGGGCACGGGAGAAATAGAAAGAGAGAGAGACAGAGAGAGAGAGAGAGAGTTTAATGCACTTTGAAGCACGGGGAAAACAAACGAAATTGCTGCTGTAAAATTCCTCGAACGCCTCGCCATTAAGCTCCCTGCTGCTTTGTTTAAACAACTCAACGTATCACAAAGACGATTAATTCACCTCAAGGCGCCGCAACCATCTTTTAGACAAGGCCCCGCCCTTTTCTGTGTATTGTACACATTCTCATGCAGAGCATCTGTCAAAATAGATATTCTCCCCGAAGCATTCGCAGACACCTCCATCCAAGGACAAATCAATTAGCAGTGAAAGACAGGCAGATGGTTTTGAAGGACGTCAGCGACTGTGCCTCAGGTGAGAGGCATCGGATGGCAGTGAGCAACTGTCAAGTAGAATACTCATCCGAATGATTCCCCCATGTCACCCGCACACGTCTCCCCGTGTGCCTCTGCCAATATCAGACTCATGCTGCCACAAAGAGCGGGCTCGCAGCTTCCTGGAGGATGCACAAGTGAACGGCGAGAGAGGGAGGGCGGCGGAGCGATGTGAATATTTTATACTCACTTTATCAAACTGAATCACAGATTAGCATTCCCGCTAAATTACCTCAGGTAATGCTAAAGACATTCCGTGGCAAAGGCCGCTGAATATCTTCCGCGCCTGGAGAGTAAAAAAAAAAAAAAATTGGGAGATCAGAATTTGAATATTCCATGCAGAAAAAAGCTCAAAAGCATATTTTCAATCCTGATTTTCTACAGCAAAGTAAGCAGGCTGATCTTTTTGCTGATCGCACACTTACAAAGGGACAATACATTAAAGTGGCTAATTAGGAGATTTCCCAGCGTCTTTCATTTTACCTCCCTCCACTGATGAGATAACAAGCTAACTGAATTAGGCGAGCCGCTTATCTGCTGGTAACCAGGACGACCGTTTGGTTTGGTAAATAATTGAGGCGGGGAGGTTGCAGGTACAAAGGCAGCCATTTTGGGAACCTGTGGCGAGGAATGATAAAGACAGAGACGGTGGAAGCAGAAAGGAGGGCCTATCAGTTATAAGGCCCATTGTCTCTTTTTCAGCCATAATTAATGTGGACAAAGACACTGGGATACAGTACACAGTGGCTGTAGTGTGGAAAAACAAAGGGCCTGAGACAAAGCAGCCAAGATAGGAAATCATTAATTATAAGACAAAAAGGCAACAACAGGAACAGTAAATAAATAAAGAAAGAAAGAAATACATAAATAAATAAATAAAAACAAGTACTGTCTTAAACAGTAGAGGTGAAAGGCTATAGAAAAATACAAGATGATTTACTATCAATTGAGTCAGTAGCCTCTAGGTCCACTCTCACATTTCAAACATGAATTAATCTTATTCCAAAAGGTAATAAATCAGCTGTGGGAAAAACGCTGAACGGTGAGCAGCTGATATGTCACGTAAAATATTAAATGTTTTTTGTGCAAAGATCCTAAACATCATGTTTCATGCATACTTCCTACTTTCAAAGTGATGGGTACTTTATTTCAAAGTGAAACTCCAATTAGCGGTTTTTACAGTATCTCCGGCTGTATATTGACTCGGGCTGACAAGCAGTCTGGGCCAATCATGGAAATGGACTCTGCCGAACTAAAAAGGGCCCTAATGCTCGCTAATTGAGATTCATGGATTCAAATCCCAATCAGATAAAAATAAAATGATTATGTCTTAGCTTGTCTTTGAATCTTTGAGTCACAGTTTTCCCCTCCCAGTGCATTATCTTCTGATAGGTCATTTCTCATCATTTCATTATTAATCTCTCTTTGTTTTGAGCTGTGTCGTTCCCATGGGAGTTCAGACCCAGCACAATTAGAAGATGTAATTATTCCTCTGCACTGCTGTAAATCTGAATAATCTATATCTGTCCCTCAATGAGCTTGAAGCAAACACAGATTACTGCTCTCTCTGCTGCATGGAAATGGCCTATAAGTTCCTGAAGTACAAACTAAAACAATTACAAAACCATTACATGAACTGTACCAATTACCAATTATATGCACTATAAACTTGATAGTGCTGTACCTTACCATTAAATTAAATTATGTTTATGTGTTGTGTGGAGTTGTGTGAAAGTTGTGGCAACCTGTTTCTACTGCAGTGTCATAACTGGTTAAAAAAAAAAAAAAAAAAAAAAAAAGGCATGTATTTAATTCTCTTATTAAATCCTTTTGTAAAAATGAACAGCCACTACTTCACCGCTCACCTACGTGCTCAAATGACCAAACGCAGAAAAACAAAAATGGGTTTCTCAACACTAGCTTGTAGAATTGGAGGAGAAATGAAAGTTTTGAGAGTATCCAGCTGCTCCAAATCAGCGTCCGTATGGTGACGTGAAACAGGATAGACAGGCGAAACATAATTCGTTTTGCACACTGAAAAGTGGACGTGTCCTAAGAAACATGGAGCAACTCAGAGTTGGATGCCAGCCTGAAGACAAAACAAGATATGAGGTGGTGAACAACCGAAAACACACCGATGTAATACTGTTGTTAGTTAGCTGATTAATAAATCTCAGCTTTGTGCTGCTAAAAGTAGAAGATTGAGGGATGGATGTAATGATATTGGATGAAACTGTTTGGCTTATGTGTATGTCAGCACATGTCATATTTTGTTTTACGTGAGATAAAAATGATTGCATTTTGATATAAGAATACAAAGACATTGATTTTTTGTGTGTGTGTGTGTGTTTTTTTTTTTGGCATATATCATTAAATAGATGCACAACATGATCAGGGATATGACATAAAAGGGCTAGAAAGGCATTTTCATTTCATCTTGATTTTAGATTTTATTACACCAACATGTTTCGGGGCATGGCTGTCTCCAAGGTTGTTAGTTTGATTGTGTATTTAGTTTTTTTTTTTTTTTTTTTTAATAAAGAGAAGATTTCCATTTCAATAAAGAGAAACTGATGAGCTGGAGAGATATGGATTGTGCAAAAGGTGCTGCGACTCAGCATGAGGAAGATGCTGTTCATACTTTGTTCGTTCAGCTTATATCTTTGGCTCAAGTTTGTTTCTTTGACTTCCCACGATGAATTTGCATGAGGTATTGAACACGCTTTGACGGCAGCAACCAATGAGAAGCAGCCTGTACTACTATATCCAGGAAGTGGAAATGACCTTCGCCTAAAGTGACAGCTTAATTACCACCGGCCAATATTGAGAGCCTGAATCACCGATGACCAAAATTGAAAGCTTTAATCACCATTGGGCGATATTATGCTGACAGTAGGCCTGTAGTCAGTCTGACAACTGAAATAGTGTTCGCTTCTACAAAGAGAGTATCTTTTTATGATGGCACTGAATCAAAAAGGAATTAACCACTTTGCAAACACAACATTACTGTGATGAGCCCAAGGTAAATTATGATTAGAAATCATCATCATGCTGCGTACATGGATCATTTTTGGTGCCATCTGTTTTTATTGCCCCCTTGTGACAGAGGGAATGGATTTTTTTTTTTTTTTTTTTCACTTAACAGTACACCGAGAGTGAGTAAGTCTTCTACCAGCTGTCGAGTGTGAGAACATGTTTGGCTCAGTTAAATAAAATAATGATCTCTGAGTCAAAATCTTAGTGTTTTTCCATTTTCAATCCACCATATCCATAATAGCACCCGGGGCCAGCTGTGCTATTGAAGACGTGAGAGTGTCTTTCTGGCAGCAAAATGTTAATTAAACTATAAATTGAATCTGGTCATGAAAAAGCAACAGCCCATATCTATGATTGGTGCGAGAGAGATGGAGTTGAATGGGGAAGGGTGTTCCCATTCATCTTGACTTTGAAGAACATTAGGTTGATGGCTTTGGTTGAGTGCAGTCTATCCTTTCCTCCCATATTTTGTCAGGCCAATACTCACTTCTATTGGATTGTTCCGCTGGATGTTAAATTAATTTTAAAAATTGAGTCATTAGCCTCCTAATGAATGAGTCCTCAGAGTGTGGAGCCGCTCCCTTGGACAGCTACAGCATTCAGGGTTTTGACTTCACTTCCATTTCCCCATCACAGGGGAGACATACAGAGGGATTTGGGAGCCATTACATGGTGACCTTGACAGCAATGGGACTGCGGTGTCACGTTTTATATCCCCCAACCCCTGTCCACTACTCCTCTTTAATGGAGACGTTCCATTTTGTTGTTTTTTGTTTCATCTGTCGGTGTCTTTTGCTTTTTTTTTTTACCCCTTCTTTTCTTCCCAGTATGTCTCTACATCTTCTCCCAAAAGCGTTGGCCGTTTGTTTCCCCAAAGTGGTGGAGACAGGCTGGGTTCTGCTGCTTACATAAGCTGTCAGCGCTGAGGACTCTGAGTATTCCCAGATCAAAGTGAGGCCTGTCTGAGCAGCTGAAGTGTCCTTAATCTGTTCACCTCAGCAGGAGGATCCGCAGACTGGTTCCTCGCTGCTGGTTCGTGACTCGGAGAAAAGAGACATTTTTCGGAATCTCAAGAGCGGAAGATTAAAGCTCCTGGAAAGGTAATTCCGTGACTGCCTTGTAAATAGGTAATTTGCGGTCTTATGCCCATATAAAAAGCATATAAAATCTATGAGGATTCAATTTAATTCCAGTTTTGAGATGGATCTACCTTTCTTATATAGCAATCTCCTACCAATAATAATTTACTGTTATTAAAAGCAGAGCCAGCATCGCAGGCTTTTAGTACAATGAAGATGTGAGTGAAGCATGACCTGACCGCACTGCGTCATGCCTTAGAAAACTTTTTGAGCTGTGAGTTAGCTATAAAATTTTGTATTCAATACAGACCAAAATGTTGTCAGATACTACAGTGAACTATAGAGCCACTAACATATTGCTTGCCAGGGTGCATGACCTTCCTATACAGCTACACAGGGCCAGTGGATGTGTCAAAATCGACCTCTAAAGCACCCAGAGCCTGTATATTTTTTAACACATTGATTGCTTCCATGGTGAGACAGGTTGGTAAAAAGATGTGAATGAAAATTCATGTCCTCATGCTGTTTTGACACCACCATGCCTCAGCACTTTCTCGTTAACTCATGGCCTGCAGGATGTCTGCATGGGCTGCAGTATGAAAGGCTGCATGTGCTACTGTTTAAAAAGCAGTGCAAAAGAAAAAAAAAAAGAAAAAAGTTGTCAGGTCATGCATAAACGGAAAATTGAATATAAACAAGCTCATTGCATTGTATCAAACATGCTTTGGATACTTTTTGAGGTTTGACAGTTGATGGGATTTTGGCCAGAACTGATTATTATGATGGGAAATGTATGGGGAAAGGAGGGTTCAGCTTGAAAATGGATGAAATTATGGGTCTGTCTCACTTGCAGACCCATAATTTCCTACCTTCGGTAACTATAGTTAGGAGTGTTCATTATTAGGAACCTCTTTTGTCCAAAATCTTACATGAATTTAGTAGGGCTGGACCTGAATTCAACTATTCAGATATTCTTTTGTTGGAATGGTTATGTGTTTTTCAACTTTGGAATTTGGATTTTATTTTATTTTTTTTTAACAGTAGTCTGCTCTCCACTAACTAAAAATAGCCAATACTGTTATGTCAGTTTTTACAGTGTTGAAGTGTAAGGCTCAGACATTCTTACATTGTTGTGTTTCTCTTGTGTCAGATCTGTAGGCTGTTGTCTTGCCGTCCTCG
This sequence comes from Myripristis murdjan, assembly GCF_902150065.1. NCBI lineage: Eukaryota > Metazoa > Chordata > Actinopteri > Holocentriformes > Holocentridae > Myripristis > Myripristis murdjan. Next base: position 14,591,024 of record NC_044002.1, on the reverse strand, counting down.
CTGCGTGATCAGAGCAAGCACAGCCACAACAGGATTAAAAAAAAATGAGCAAGCGACACAGAGAATGAGGTAGGAAAGTGACATAGCGAGCCAGCAGTGTGAGAAGCCAGAGAGAGGAAGAGAGCAGCGTGGTCAGGCAAAGCAGACAGTGAAGTGGAGTGAGGAACCGTGCACAAACAAATTAAACCTGATGGGGCCAGTGGTTCCCCAGATTAGCTGCAGATCACTACCAAAGCTCTGGAGGCCAAAAATGGTGTTTGGGACAGACCTATAATTCACACAAGAATGACTTATAATGAGAAAGCAGATAGGTGAGGTAGGTAGGTGGGCAGATAAGCTGTATGATTATTGATGGTCACACATTGGCAACATGCAGGAATTACATCTGTGACTTTTCTGTCAGAATAATCTCTCTCTATCCACTTCACTACCTTGCTATCTTCTCCTCTCTCACTTTGTCTTTCCAACTCTCCCTTTCCCAAGCAACATGTGTCCCTCCAGACGGTATGTATCCGTCTTTGAGCTAGATAATCATGTGTTTTCCCAATTACATCCTATTCTCCATGTCCCATCATTAAGAGACCTCGTTAGTCCCATGCGACTATCAGTGATTGATCGCCAACGTCAGCGTCATATCCTCGCTCACTTCCTCCACCCAGAACATTAAGAGCACAAAGCCTGATAAACATCACTGATATATTCTCTGAGTGCGCATGATTGCGCAATGTGACTTGGAGCTCTGCCAAGTCGCCGAGCCATTAGTCGATATGCATTTTAGTCATTGACATCGTTTAGGAGGCACACAGCAGGAGACTGAATGTATGCATAACACGAATCATCTTCATGCTTCACTGCTTTTGCCCAGCTTGAGAAAATAATAGAGCTGTAAACAGATTGAGGGACAATGGAGCATTCAGTGTCTTACATTTAGTACGTCACATTATTGAATAGTGCTATTTATGTTTAAATGTGTGTGTGTGTGTGTGTGTGTGTGTGTGTGTGTGTGTAAATGAGTGTGTGGATGCGCTGCGCTTAATGGTGACGTTCACACTTTAACCTGTCCATCACAAGCCACAACCAGAAAGTAAAGGGCTTTAATTAATGGAGAAGATCCTCATTGTCATGGGAACAGACGTGATAGGGTGTTATTGATGCACTTTCCCACCTTAAGAGCTACGAGAATTATCTGGTGTGAAGCGCACACACGCAAACACACACACACACACACCTTACTCCTTCTGTTTGTAGCCGATGTTTGCTTTGTCTTAACAAAGCTGTAGACCCTTACATGTGTGTTCAAGTTGATCAATAGGAGCTCACATTAAAAGGGACCCAGGTGTAAATTAACACACCAGGGAGGTGCCAGAGCAAGCCACCACTGTAAGATCCACCAGGGCATAATTTAGACAAATACACACTCAAAACAAGAGAAGGAGCACGTCTGGGATAATGCACTCTGATTTAAATGCAAACCGCTGCTACCTGAGTTTACAAATAGCTGAAAATGCACGGTACTATGTAGTATTTATATTTATGATGGACTGTCAGAGCTTTTTTACACAGGTTTTGTGCATGTTAAACATAATCATTATGGAACCAGCATTTCCCAGCTGTGCCAGCTTATAATTAAATAACTAAATAATAATCAAAAAGTCCATTACCATGCAGTGAAAGATTTTTCTCAGATACAATATTTGTCACATATGTCTTCAGGGTGCTGTTGTGTTGTTTGTTACTGTTGATTGCTGGCGATTTCAGTGATCTACTGTATGAATGTATAGATTTTACACTGTATTGTAAATTGCATTGGACGGGACCATCAGCGACATGGCAAAAACGACAGAAATATGTCTAATTAATGTTCAAATAACATGAAACTAAAGAGAAATCTGAACCCACAGGGGCGGTATGTGACAAAATAACAACCATGTGAAAAATGACTTCAACTTAGAAGTCAATAAACTCGTAGTTTTAAAGTTCCACAGATGAGTCACATTATGTTGAAGGCCAATTAGTTTGTGTTGGCTTTAAAAAAAAAAAAGGCCTGTCAATCACAATTGTTCCGCAAGGTCACGCAGCAGCGACGGAATATGAAACCGACCCTTATGATCGTCCCATATTAAGATGATTTATACACACCAGGGCACCATTACTCATGATAAGTTGCATTTTCGTGTAAACACAGAGGATTTGTGCAAAAAGGGGCAGCAGCACATTTATTTGCTAGGGAAATTATTCTCCTTTTTTATGCTTCTTTATGGTACGCTAGTTTTATAGTCTTAGCATCAACTGAAGTCAAAAACAGGAGTTTGTCCAATCTCTATGAAACAAAAAGCTCAGATCATCCTTTCAGACTTTACACAGGGTATACGACATCAGGACCCTCCATCCGCCTCCTTCAGCCCTCCAATAACCTGGAGGATTTCCCTTTTTTGAAGAATAGTCCAATCTCCCACAGCATGGCACTATTCCTTGATATTCTTACATTGTTAAGTATTTCTATTATTTTGTCCACCTCCTGGAGTCTACGGCAGTATAAACACATTACAGAGGAAGTTTGTTTACAGCATACCCACCAGGTTACTCAGTTCCTCCCGGCACCTCTTTTCTTTGCCAGACCACGTGTGCGAGCTCAGAGCCGGCGCTTTTGAATGCTCTCTCCCCTGCGCACTGTCAGCTCTGGTAACACACACACACAAAGGACTCCTTAGTGGAAATATCAGTGCACATACACACACATACACACACTCAGACACATGCATACAGGCGGGGAGGGAACATGCAGACACACACATGTATCTGCACACGCATATACAGACACCCTCACACACTTATATCCACACAGACAATGGCCTGCAACCCCCTTCCAGCCTGGCAGGTAATTGCTGTCTATGGGAGGACAGGTGTTTCTACAATAGGGCGCCAGTGTCCAGGCAGGCTCTATTCACTGCCACTGTAATTACCTAATTGAAAAGCTCACAGGAGAGAGTGAGAGATAGAGGGAATGGGAGAGAGAGAGAGAACGGAGGTAAGGGATCGAGGAGAATGGGATAGAAAGGTAGGGAGCGAGGTGAGCGGGGCTTTCAAAGACATTCACGCTAAACACGTCATACCTCACATGCACTCTTGCATATATGAACACATACACACACACACACACACACACACAGACTGTATGCTTACACAAAGATGCTCGTGCACAAATTCTCACACTTGCTGATATGGTTCATGCACTAATACACACAAGCATACACTGAGGGTTTTTTTTTTTTTTTTTTGCCCTGAATCAGATCACTTCAGGGGTAAATATTGTCGAGCTGTGACAGAGGGATGGAGTGAAGGAGGGAGCGGTAATGGGAAATGTATTGTTGTGTGATGAGGAGGCGGCAGAGAAAAGAGGAGAGGGGTCAGGGAACATTGGGATATAAAAGCAGCGAGGTCACTCTCATTTCTGATGTCAGCTCCTCTTTCACGACGGCCCTCTGCCTCTGCTTTGAGTTTTATATGGGATCTATACAGAGATGAGAGCGGACGGTACATGTGTGTGTTGGTGTGTCCGGGCACACATTGCCTATGTGTGACTGAGTGAGTCTGTGTGGGCATGCAAATGTGCATGTCTTTGTGTTCCTACCCTGGGTATATGTGTGTGTTTAATGGAGTGTAGGTCCCCCATTACAACTTTTCTCTGCAGAAAATGTATTTTGATTAGCTTTGCATTCAGAATAGGCCCACACAATGCTGTGTTCGCCGCTGCCTGCCACTTTGGATCACGTCAGTGTAAAGAACCAACACATGTTTAGACATTGTTGAGGCACTGTTAATTAAATCTCTGTGGACTAAAATGGGGATTGTGGAGTTGCATGTTTTTGAAACGGTTGCAAGCTTATGCTTTGCAAATTCAGCTCGTGAAAAAAACACTTCAAAAATCCACTGAACATCTTATTTTGCTGGGAGTAGCAAGCAGAAAGTTAACAACATAATGTGATGTGAAAAGACAATAATCACGTCCTCCTATTGTCCTTGGATACTTTAGTCTTCTTTCCTGGCAAAATGGGACCCTTTTTTTTTTTTTTTTTTTTTTTTTTTGGCTCTCGTCTCTGCCTGCGGTTTAGTACAAAAGCAAGGAGTTCATATCCCAAGGCTAGAGTTGCAAAGCGCAGACTCACGCTGGCGTTCTTTAAACGTTTTGAGTTGAGAACTTCCGCAACACACAATTGCCCTTTGAAAATGTTCATACGCCTTTTCTGGAGTGCCAGAGAAATATGAGCACATTTGATGCACACATTGGGTATTTTTGTATTCGAAGCGCGGTTTGTCTTTGGAAGCGGTTGTGCCCTCTGATGGGTGCCGGAAAAAAGTGAAGTGCACATCAGCCATAAGAAACTGGGTCAAACTCTGAGGTGGATTTCAAACAGGGATTCTTTTAGAAATAATGTGAGAAGACAGGAATTCAGGAAGGAAGGGAGAAGGGAAGAAGCAAGGAGGTGAGGAAGGAAGCGAGGCAGAGGATGGGAGGGTTAAATGAAAGGAGGATGACAAGGAAGAAGGAAGGACAGGACATAAAAACAAACCTGTGGGCTGCATTTGGACCGACAGACTGGTAAAGCTGGCTCTCATGAAGGCAGTGAGATTTCATAGAGAGCTTTGCTCTGTGGAGCTGTCAGCGACAAATCTGACCAACACACACACAAAAAATGACGTGAGCTAAATAAAGCAATCTACTGATATACCATCTCTCTCTTTCTCTCTCCCTCCCTCTCTCTCTCTCCAATACATCCAGTTGATTACTGTAACAAATCCAGTGTCAGTGTGAGATAAGAAGTCATATTCCATCTTACTGGGCATCAAACGTGCCCTGGAGTCGTACACATGTAAATAAGAAGCGCAGAACATTACAGTGGGTTTGTGGGGGATCGCTCAGGCCTGTGTGCCTCTCCCTCTAATCTCCTACAGCAGTGATATGTAGCCCCTATTACAACATGTAAATTACCCCCCGCTGTGCAATCTAGGACTGCTATGTGACACACAACACTCAGTCACAGCATAAGTTGTATGTGGAATATGAGCGAGTGCGTGTGCGTGTGTGTATGTAGTATGTGTGTGAGGCTCCATCATACCCCTGCTCTCTGTGGCTGTGTCTATATGTATGCATGTGTGTGAGTGTATGTGTGTGTGCATCATATTTATCTTGTCCCAATTACAGTAGATGCTGTCTTGTCCCTCCATACATTAAGTCGAGAGATTTCTACCTCACATCAAAGTGTACACTTTGAATGACAACTATTAATAAGCATAGCCACACCGGTGCATCTTAAAGGAACTTCACCCAAATTAAAAAAAAAAAAAAAAAAAAAAAAAGTGGAATGCACTCATCCAGACAGTTTGGAAGAGTTTCATTGGGGACTATTTCCTGCCAAAGAACACTGGAAAACTGTATCTATCCAGTTTAATTTGTATTTGGGGGGTGCATAGATACATTTTGCAGGTGTTCTTAGGCAGGAAATTGTTTCCAACAAAACTATTAAACCCCTTAAGGCTGTGGATTATGTTATGCATCCAAGTCATTGTTTCTGGAAAGAGCTGTTGCTGTAAAGTTTTGACAGTTTGAACTCCACAAACAAATATTCACACCACTCCAGTGGTACATGGGGGACAAGGGAGACTACAGCCGTCTGGAAACCTTGCCAAACCACACAGAAACTAAATGAATGGACAGATTGCACTAGTGGTGAGTGGGGAAATATCTTTTTGAGTGAGCTGTGCCTTTAACTGACACAGGCAACAGCCCATCTATGCTGAAATTAATTATCCTGTCACAGCAGCTGCAAAAAACAGTGTTAACCGACAGGCAGCGAAATGTTGCAACAAAATGGGTGGATGGTAAGACAGGCTGTCCTGTGACTGGGAGGTCACGGGTTTGATTCTAGCCACAGACAGCGTGTTAAACCAGCCATGTATCCTGTAGAAATGCCCTTGAGCATGTCATTGAATCCCTGCCACTCACTCATTATAAACTGCACTAGACAAAAGTCTGCTCGATGCCTAAAATATAAATAGAAAATATGTATGTGTGTGAAACGTGACACATTTGATAGAAAAGGAGACATGGGAAAAGGTCGTCTTGTGTAGCTCACTGGCAATTAACCCTCCTTTTTCTTTACCATTATATCACCGACTGTAAAGCACGCTGTATGAGAGCTTCATCAAATGGTCATGTTATCCAAATGTCTGCTCTTTTGAGGTATCTGTCTTTTGTCTTTTGATTGTATCACTCTGAGATTTCTTCAACTATTTCTCAGGAAAGCAATATCCACAAGAGACAGCGCTGATGCAACAAAGTGCAGTGATTACTATATTGGCTATCACAACCTTGTTGTTTTCTTTCATCACTAACACACTCGTGGTCTCTCCAGCAGCCCTTTTTTTCTGTCCGTACTCCTCCACCCCACCCACCCACCCACCTTTCCACTCATCTCTCTTTTTCAACGTTTCTTTGTGTGAAAATAGGAGAAAAAATAGCCCGGCTTCCCTGGAACAAACCCAGGGTTTCACTGAACAAGTTTGTAACCTTGTACAATAGGAAATGTATTTCAGGCAAACAATGCCATGCATAGAGGGTGATGACAAAATATTTCTTTTAATCTGTCTCTTTCTGTGGTTTCCCTCTTCCCATTTCAGTCTTTGTCCATCCCTCTATCACAAATGTACACACACTGAATTACTCTGTGATGTCCTCATTGTTTCCTCATTTTCCACTGTAGCACTGACCCGCTCTGATCGCCGGAGGTCACGTATTTATTTGAAATAGTTCTACTCCCAGCCGTGACGGCACAAAAGAAATAAAATGAGAGTTATTTATTGGGATATAAAATTTGTAGTTTCAGGAAAATGAAACCTTGGAGGACGACTCATATTGAATTTTTCAACATGGTGCTCAATTCAAGCCATTGTCTTTCCCTCCCTTGGGACTTGGCCTGTTACATGTTGCATTTAAGCAAACGGGTCAATAAAGGTAATTGATAAGCTCTCATACAGATATATAGTGATGAATGAAGGATGTTTCTGGCGCAATGGATCACACTACCTCCGGAGCTATAAATGGATGGTTGTATCCCCCACCTAATGGGAATAAGCGTAAAACCATTCCCAGTAGTCAGTGCCATACAGTGCCACTGACAGGCACCTATATGGTTGCATTATTGGTCCATCACTTACACTTTATGAGCACCTCAGAACATTGGCAAAAATGGTTTAGTACCTCAGGAAGCCTGGTCATAGATTACTGCCTGGGTCATTGATCTATCCACAGAGGCGATGGAAACATGGCATCAATCTCCCCTCAAGTTAGATCCTCATGGAATAAATTAACAAAGGTGTCTTGTATTGGTAAAAATATAAAAATCAAAAGATGAAATGTTGTTTGCATGTGGCTGATTCAGGCCCATCTAAATAGGGACACTCAAGTGTGTGTCAACAGTGGCAAAAGCCTTCTTACAATGAAATGCGGTCAGAACAACCGCAGTTTTAGCCTAAAGGAATCTAAAACAAATAAAATGATGACAGGTTTGCTTCCTACAGAGTAGTTTTCCTTTGTTTAGAACAAATATTGCATTTCATAAAAGTACCAACAAAATGCCTCAGCTTCTCCCGGTATGACCACTATACATGTGAAAAAATGCTTCCCTCTGGTGGTTAAACAGAATAAATTGGTGGACACATTCTACAAAAATTAAAATGACCTTTAATGTAAGAAAAAAAAGGCAATTTCATTTCTTTACATGATAAAAAAATAAACACTCAAAGCTATCGGTGTATTACAACCACAAAAACATGAACCATACATTTATAACGTTTGGATTTCCACTACTGGCATTCAAAATACATTCAACTGTGCCAAAAAAAAATAATAATAATAATAATAAAAATAAAAAAAAAATCACCACATTGTAGCTGGGAAGCTGTACTTATTCACATGTTTACAGTAATTTTTTTCAGGATGACTATAGGCTGTTCATCTAGCTTGACACAGCACATGTGTATCTCTTTCTGTTTGGGCAACGTTCAGTGCAAAAACACATTATAGAAACGTGGAATTTTTTTACTGACAAAGAAAAACAAATTAAACACAGAAAGTACAAACATATTGGAGGCACCGCCTTTTAACATTGAGTGTGGCATCAAAATATGTTAAACCTAGTGGACAAGAACAGCTTTTGAATCACCCTGTTAATCTTGTTTAGCTTATTTTTGAATCAAAATATTTTTTGTATAACTTATACAACTGTGTTAATTGTATACTCTATAGGATATGACAGATGCCACTTACTCTGCCCCTGCCACTGTAGAAATAACTCATGAAGAACAGCAGATTTAATCAGTCATACCATATCATTTTACAGTATTTGTTGTCTGAACATCCAAAGAATATTTTCATTTTCACTAGTTAACAAAGTGGTCCAGTGCGTACATGTCAAACAGGCTCTGCAGGAAGCCTTTCTCCAGTTCTGATACAGTTTGTCTATTTTTACTGTTTCATCGGGTCCAGTACATTCTCCAAAATGGAAAGTCAAGAGCTGCTCTTCCAAAGTTTTTCAGATCTCTTGCATCATGAGGAGTTTTCTGTAGTCAGTAACAGAAGGTGTGGGAGGCAGAAAACCATCACATGGAAGAGCTTAGACGAGTGTTGGTTTAGAAAACAATCCTCCCGTTGCTGGTAAGCTATAAATACATTTCAGTCTGTGACAGACTTCAGCCAACACCTGCAAAAGCCTTCTGTATGGTCTGTACCAAATCTTCTTCTCCACTTAGTTCAATACTCAGCTGCAAGACCAGCTGGCCCACGCTACATGGCAATTACAGTTTGGGCATTTAGATGACATCATTATCCAGAGGAAGCAAGCAAACAAGAGTGAGGTTTATGGAGCGGCCTCTCGAACCACTGTCATAACCTCACAACACCTCCGTCCAGTTGCGGTCATCCACTGTGGTCACCGTCCACGTGTGGCGTTCCTGTTGATGTTGGACAGACTCTGAGCCAGTCTCTTTGTGAAGAGGGTGTGGGATTTGCCGCAGTAGGTATGCGTCGTCTTCAAAAGCTCTTCTTCTAAAGGAGCCAGCAGAGAATTCGCTGCGTCTGCACCAAATGAGTACTGGAATGACAAACAAAACAAAACAAAACAAAAAAAAGTACTGTGTTAGATTTGAGGCAACGTTTTGTGTTGACATTTGCTCAGAATTTGAAGAGTTAAATTCGAAAACATTATATCTGGGGATAAAATCCAGACCTTAAGTTTATCTAAAATATTAAAACATGAATTAGTCTAAAATATACAGATTCCAGGCTGTAAAAGAGGTCAAGAGTTACCTATTCTGTTTTGAAACGTACCGTAAGCGTTAAGGTGGAATGCTTTTCATGGTACCTCAGACCAGCAGAGCATAGTGACACTGTCAAATGCAGCTGGAGCTTGACAATAATGAAAAAAACAGATACAGTATCTTGAAAACTAAATGCCTCTAAATTGAATTAGCGACGATATTGTAGGTGCTTTAATGAGATATTTACACACAACACGATCGAGCAGGTAGAGGCAACAGAGCAACAACAGAATAGCTACAACATCCTGATGAGTTCACAAGCATGTCTTTTACTTTAATGCAGCCTCCGTCCCGACTCACTATGGTCACTAAACATCCCATGGCACTTATTGCAAGGAGTAGGGGGTTCCCCGGTGTCCTGGCAAAATTCCCAACCTGGATCTCTCCATCTGGCCACCAAATCATTCCCCAGTGTAATTGGCTTAATGGTTCCCTCGCTCTCCACCTCAAGCTGATGTGTGGTGAGTGTTGTGCCGCCAAATGGCTGCCGTACATCACCCGGATGGGTGCTACACACTGGTGGCTGAGGTGAGTCCCCCCCCCCTTCACTGTGAAGCACTTTGGGTGTCAAGATAAAGCGCTATATAAATGTAAGCCATTATCATCATTATTTTTGTTTTAAACCAAGAAAAGACAACAATTGAGGAACAATATTATAATATCCACAATCCCTGATGATACTGAGTCTCATATCACAATACTGATATATCGATATACTGCTCAGTCCTAGATGAGCACATCTAGGAATCGAACTTAACACTCATGATTATCAAATTTTTCACCATGGTGTTTTAACTTCTGGAAAGATAAAACTGATCTCATTGTAGCAGATGAAAATGTATCATTAAATATCTTCCTACCTCTTCATGTTTCTTCAAAAAGCTGACAAATGGGGTTTGGTGCCTTAAGGTGGCATAAAGGTTGGAGAAGTTGGCTTGAGACCAGAAAATCACCGGTCGACGTCACAAATTACTGTCAAAACGCCCTTGAGCAAGACACTTAACTCCCCATTGCTCAAGTGGAATTGCATGCTGTTGTACTGAGCAGCTGCACGGTGTGAATTTGTGTAAAATTATTTACGTAGAGCAAAACAAAGCTGAAAAAGATTGTTTGGACTCTGCAAATTCTTCCTCTGGATAAATTAAAAACTGAACACGGTAAGCTTGCTGAGCTCAGGTGGAAATCTGAGCCGGTCATAACATCAAGCAGCGTGCGTTGCAGAAGTTTTAGGCTACAGGCTTGCTGTCCAGTGATATGCGGGATTGCAGAAGAATTTTCATGTCTTCCCAATAATAAAGGAGTCTTTACAATGCTCCGAGGAAATCAAAGGGGAATTAACATTTTTTATGCCAGCTCATTTGCTTGCAGTTGAGTCCCTGATATTGGGTCACAAAAAGAATGGCGTTTTTATGAGCACGTTCTCTCACACACACACACCCGTCCAAACACACAAATACATCCCGCCGGTCATAAAGTTGCATTTACAGTCTGTGTATTGATTTTGTGTGGCTGATGGGGAGCCGTTCGTGTGCAGACTCAAAACCCTAAACGTACCATCAGCAGTAAAATTTAACTGCTGCTTCCTGAGCTCGGCTTTTCCAGCGAAGGGAGGGATGGGACGCTTTATGACGGACAGACCACTGTGGTCTGTTTGAGGGGAGAGACACAGACTGGCAGACAGACAGGGAGGAACAGTGGTGTTTTCTTTCCCCATTTTCTTTGTATGAGGACACAGAGCCCAGCCATCTGCCACATTAGCAGGCAGCTAATTAAGATCATTAACAGCCATTCGAGTGACAATAACTTTAGAGCAGCAATATGCAACTTTCTGGCATTATATTACCAATAAACACATTGTTTATATTATAGCTTATATTATACAGAATCAGCAATTGTCTGCCTATGACATCGCTTGCACACTGGTTTCTCTGTGATGCTCATTTTTCTTTCTTTTTTTTTTTTTTTACACTGCCATATAATCTCACCACCATGCAGGGCTTGAGCTCAGTGTCAATAGATTAACTGGCATTTAGTTTTACTGAACCATGCGACAGTCCTGGGTAATTATAGGGAATATCGCCAGAGGTGTAAGCAGGTTACCCGCTCACGTAGGTGCAATGATACAGGACATTTTGGGTTAGCAATCTAACCTTGGTGTAACTTCAACCTATGTAATATGAAAAATTGCAACTAAATCACCATCTTTTGGAATAGACTCTGACTTGTGGTCATGGTGTAGTTGTAATGTCAAAACCACTGGGTGGAACATCTAAAAAAACATGCTTCGTTCAGTTTGGAAGATTGTAACATAGATACATTTAGAGTCTCTGACAACATAAACATTGCTGGCGGTAAATTTAGTCCTGTGTAAACCCGCCTGCTTGGTGTTAAAGTGGTATTACATGGCAGATCATCAAGATGAGTGACAAGTGCTGTGGCGTAAACTCGACCAACTGAAAGGGAAGAAGGCGACTGGCGACTGCCTGCCTCAAGGCAAAAAGGTGTATTTTGGAGCTTTAATTGCCAAGAGGCCATGCATGGAAAAGGCGATCATTAAAGTTGAAAGCCTGGATTAAAGCCTCCATGACTTCATTCAGCTCCCTACCAGCTTCATGCGTGCTGCCGGCCCTCTGACATGTACAGTGAAGGAAGGCCAGAGACAGATTTCTTCTTCAGGCATTCAATAGAGAATTATGAAAATAGTAGCCTACGACGAATCTTCGTGATTTGGGCTTGGTGACACCGACTTGGAGACACATCAGCAACTAAGATAGTTACTATGAATATTGACAGAGAGAAGGGATGCTGATCTTACTGAGTCGACAAGATGTGTGTATTTGCGTCCTTTTAGTAATTTGTGTCCACAATGCTACACCGAGGGCCTCAGATTCTGTTGCAGAGGAACAGGCGGAGACTGATGAAATGCTTTGTCCGCTGTGATTAAACACACAGAGGATCAATGCGTGCTTCTCCATCCTCCCGGCAAGCCAGATGTAATCACACACTTTAAAAGAACCAATACCAAATAGGCTATTGAACTTGCAGGAACAAACAGTCTAGTGTGTATGTCTGTACGTTTGTGTGTTTTCATGCATGCTATGTTGCGGTGTGGTGTGTGAGCATTTGAGTTCACTTGCAGGCATATCATGTGTTTCTCTGTCTACTGTTGTAATTGATCCTGTCCTATAAACACACAGTCTTAACCGTGGGCAAAGGATAAGGTATTGATCAGCCTTCGCCCTGATCTATGTTCAATGCTTCGTTAATAGGAAAGCGATGAGATGCTGGATGTTGATGGCTTCATTAAGTAAATGCCACTCCTATCGTCGATATCATTAGACTGCTGGTAAACAACCCATAAACATCCTCGTGAGGGAAATTACGATTCCCTCTGACCTTCTACAAATGATGGAGATTTGTATTTATCAATACATAGCATGTGACTAACCCTTGTGGTATTTAGGGAGACCACTAATGTAGACTCCTTCCTTGGATGATACAGAAAAGTACGTCATTGGGGTTTTGAAAAGGGCCGTTCATGTCAAAGACGTTTTGTACTTTCAGAAGGCTCAGCGTTACATTCAGGCATTGCAGACATTATGGCATACTGAAAGTCAAACAGGATGTCATTATAGCGCTTGATATGCACCATGGACATGGAAATCGCTCCGCTTAAGGCCTTTCAGCAATCATAGTCTTCTTCTGTTGGTCACAGCTGGTAGTTAAAGTGGGTAGAGAAAAAAATCACTTTTAGATAGTCTTATGTGCAGGCTACCTGCTTGCCCTCAACCCGCCTCGCCTACTTTTACTTCACTAATATCCCTTTTCCACCAAAGAGGTTCCAGGGCTGGTTGGGAACCAGTGCCTGACTTAGCACCGGTTCTTTGTTTTTCCACCGCCCAAGCACCGGCCAAACTGGTTCCAAATCGGTTCCAGGCAAACTTCGAGCAGGGGCTAAACAGGGGCCAGAGAAAGAACCGATGACGCGACCCACCACGTCATTAGTGGGCGGGGTTACAGACCCAAACGGGAACAGCGAACGCTATAAACGTATAGCTAAACGTAGTCTGCGTTCATTCCGACCACGAATATGACGGGTAGCCAGCAATAATTGCACTTTTCGCCTCTGGATCGCACCGTAGGCTTGTAAAGACACGAGCGGTATTTGCATCGCTACGATGGGTCGTCCATTTGTTGTCCATATTTGTTATTGTGATTCCAAGCAAGTGTCTCGCACACTCACACCCACATGATCACGTTTTACGCTGACAAATGACGTGGGTCTGACTTGGCTCCGCTTGGCTCTTGATTGATGGAAAAGCAAACCGGTTCTTTGTTGGAACCAGTTAAGCACTGGCTCTAGCACCAGTACCGAACTAGCACCAGGTTCTTTTTGGTGGAAAAGGGGCTCATGTGATTTTCCCACATTTCCCAGAATACCTCTGCACAACCCAGAAAACATTCCTGAACTTGAAGCATTCAGTATGTGTCGGTGAAAAGAGCAACAGTGATAGGTAGTGTGGTAAAAGCATGTCAAGAATGTCTTCCCTTCTTTTGTCCATACAATCAAAGCCTCTACAGGAATATGAACCACTGATCTTGAGTTCAAAAGCCCAATTATCTAACCTTCTGGCCCTGAACAAACACCAACCGAGCAGGCCACCAGTATTTGCAAACCACTTCAATCACTGTGTTTAGGGAGGCAGGTTCCTCCGCAGCACCAAAAGTGAAATCTTACACAAGTTAAACTGACTTAAACTCTGGCGAACCGTGCTGAGGCTGCATGTTCACCTTTAATGCACGAGCCAGCAGTTTCACAGGAACGAGCTTCATTCCACCTGGGCAGAGCCAGCAAAAATCCATTCAGCTCCACCTTGTCAGAGAAAATGAATGGCACACTACCAGCGTTGTGTAATGTCTGCTCAGCCCTTAACACACATGGGAGCAGAAGAGAAAGTGGCCTTGATTCCTTATTGTGTCCGGATCCATACTTTTGAGAAACGGTAGACTGAACTGAATTCACCTGACTGAAACACAGAGTAAACTGCAGAGGCATCCCACACCCAGATACTCGCACCTTTCTTATGGCCTCGTAAACAGCTCTGAAGGCAGGCTGTTTGTGGTCGTGGTAAACCCCTCTGTTTCCATGGAGTATGTAGATGCCGCTTTCCTCAGCTGAGGCACAGTTACTGCCGTAGATACAGTGGTCAGGACGGTAGTTCCACTTGCACGGGAACTCCAGCAGACACTCTAAAAATGGGGAGGCACATACACAACCACCAAACAACAAATCACATTAACATTTCATTACAAATGTATTTTTAACCATTGCCTCTGAGTGTGTGTGCATGGACTTGTTTGTGTTGCTGTGTTTGTACAGGCGAATGCAGATATTTTTGAATATGTCCATGAGTATGTGCACGTGTATTTCATACCAGGGTTGTGGTGGAAGATGATATTGAGAAGGTCTTGGTCTCCCCAGGTTATGTTGAGTTTGTATTTCTGCAGTAGAGGCATCAGCAGCTCCTCCCAACGCAGCCCCACCGTCGTCATGTCATTCTGTCCACACACACACACACACACACACACACAGTGACAAAGATGAAATTATGTTTACTGTAGTGTTCACAGATGTTCAAATGCACTGCAAAAAATCACCACTTGCCGAGTCATTGAGCCTCATATTCAAGTGAAAAAAAATCTGTTGAAACAAGGCAGAATAAAGCAGATCAGCCTGCTAGTATCAAGAAAATGACACTTGATTCAAGAAAATTCTTGAAACTAATTGTTAAGCGTTGGAAACAAGTGGGATTATCTCATTTTTGCTTTATGGGAAACAAGATTTTAACGCTGAATGTGGGACTAAATTACTTTTTAAGATGGAGATTTGTTTTTTTTTTGCACATTTTGAGAGGCAATATCTAATGATATTTAACCAGCCACAACTCCTGCCTCTGTGCTGGGAAGCATTGACAGGACCTTGGATAGTGCAACACAAATGTAGCAGAAGGGGGACCTCTTGTGGCCAACATGGGTAGGCACAGTTTCACAGTAAACCAAACAAGAGTTGAACAAATCTGTCCTGGAAAATGGCACGTTAGCTTTCACCCATACCTTAAAGTATGTGTTCCTTATCCTGGTCATGTTCATCAACATGACACCTGAGTTGATGCCTGTTCTTCCATAAAAGGGGTGGCGGGCGAAGCGGTTGTACCAGGCGATGCGAGGTTCCTCGTGCTCCGGGGCCACGGCTGCCAGCTGGGAGGAGTTAAACTGAGAGAGGAGCGCCCACAGCCGGTCCACGGGCTGTAGGAAGAGGATGTCTGAGTCGACGTAAACTACAGAGTCCACTTTCTTTAGGATCAGCTGGAGAAGAAGAGAGGTAAGATGTATACAGTGTTTGGTAAAACATTTTCTGAATTGGCCTTGCAAGTCAAATTTTACTCAGAGTAATAAAATGTAAGGTTTAAAGACGAAACTGAATGATTTTGAACATTACATTTCAACACACAAACTAGCGCTTTCGGACATATAATAATGGCAAAACACAATTTTATTATCAAACTGCTATTTTTCAATTATTAGAGATATTATATTGTACATAGTGACTCTGAATTCTCAATGTTAGAATCATTGACAATGAAACTTGTGGCATTTTCGAGCTCTTCTTCACCAAACATCATAACAGACATTTTACTCATTCTCCATTTCAAAACTCAGTGTTTACCAGACCTTGATTTCCTTCCTGTATTTGAGAACTTTTGTCTGTGTTTTGTGACTTGAGGTGTAATGTACATCAGTGAGGACGTCATGGTGAGGTCACAAATAACTTCATTGTGGTCCTCATGATGTAAAGAGATGTCTCTGCATCACAAACTCACAGGTAGGAAAAGCCGCTGAGAAGCGCACGGTTTGAAGAGTTTCTTCCACTCGGCTGCGTTCTCACTGGGGAAGCTGATGGAGTAGACTGTGTAGTTGAACCTGGAGCGAATAAAGCCAGGCCACGACTCCAACTGGACAAAAGATACAGACACATTCATTATTTATTAGTAGAAAAATAAACAGTATGGGGTAGGGATGAAACACACACACACACACACAAAAACAGGGTTACTACACATTTCCATCTGAAAATTACATATTTTTCAAGACCTTAATATTTAAACAATGCCGACATGTCTGAATATGTATCACCATCGTATTTTAAAACTTATGCATATATACAGTACAGGCCAAAAGTTTGGACACACCTTCTCATTCAATGCGTTTTCTTTATTTTCATGACTATTTACACTGTAGATTCTAACTGAAGGAATCAAAACTATGAATGAACACATGTGGAGTTATGTACTTACTAACCCTAACCCTAACAAAAAAAGTTGAAATAACTGAAAACATGTTTTATATTCTAGTTTCTTCAAAATAGCCACCCTTTGCTCTGATTACTGCTTTGCACACTCTTGGCATTCTCTCGATGAGCTTCAAGAGGTAGTCACCTGAAATGGTTTTCACTTCACAGGTGTGCCTTATCAGGGTTAATTAGTGGAATTTCTTGCTTTATCAATGGGGTTGGGACCATCAGTTGTGTTGTGCAGAAGTCAGGTTACTACACAGCCGACAGCCCTATTGGACAACTGTTAAAATTCATATTATAGCAAGAACCAATCAGCTAACTAAAGAAAAACGAGTAGCCATCATTACTTTAAGAAATGAAGGTCAGTCAGTCCGGAAAATTGCAAAAACTTTAAATGTGTCCCCAAGTGGAGTCGCAAAAACCATCAAGCGCTACAACGAAACTGGCACACATGAGGACCGACCCAGGAAAGGAAGACCAAGAGTCACCTCTGCTTCTGAGGACAAGTTCATCCGAGTCACCTGCCTCAGAAATCGCAAGTTAACAGCAGCTCAGATCAGAGACCAGATAAATGCCACACAGAGTTCTAGCAGCAGACCCATCTCTAGAACAACTGTTAAGAGGAGACTGCGCCAATCAGGCCTTCATGGTCAAATAGCTGCTAGGAAACCACTGCTAAGGAGAGGCAACAAGCAGAAGAGATTTGTTTGGGCCAAGAAACACAAGGAATGGACATTAGACCAGTGGAAATCTGTGCTTTGGTCTGATGAGTCCAAATTTGAGATCTTTGGTTCCAACCGCCGTGTCTTTGTGAGACGCAGAAAAGGTGAACGGATGGATTCCACATGCCTGGTTCCCACTGTGAAGCATGGAGGAGGAGGTGTGATGGTGTGGGGGTGTTTTGCTGGTGACACTGTTGGGGATTTATTCAAAATTGAAGGCACACTGAACCAGCATGGCTACCACAGCATCCTGCAGCGACATGCCATCCCATCCGGTTTGCGTTTAGTTGGATGATCATTTATTTTTCAACAGGACAATGACTCCAAACACACCTCCAGGCTGTGTAAGGGCTATTTGACCAAGAAGGAGAGTGATGGAGTGCTGCGGCAGATGACCTGGCCTCCACAGTCACCGGACCTGAACCCAATCGAGATGGTTTGGGGTGAGCTGGACCGCAGAGTGAAGGCAAAGGGGCCAACAAGTGCTAAACACCTCTGGGAACTCCTTCAAGACTGTTGGAAAACCATTTCAGATGACTACCTCTTGAAGCTCATCGAGAGAATGCCAAGAGTGTGCAAAGCAGTAATCAGAGCAAAGAGTGGCTATTTTGAAGAAACTAGAATATAAAACATGTTTTCAGTTATTTCACCTTTTTTTGTTAAGTACATAACTCCACATGTGTTCATTCATAGTTTTGATTCCTTCAGTTAGAATCTACAATGTAAATAGTCATGAAAATAAAGAAAACGCATTGAATGAGAAGGTGTGTCCAAACTCTTGGCCTGTACTGTATATCTATCTATCTATCTATCTATATAGATATCTATATAGATATATATATCTATATCTATATATATATATCTATATAGATATCTATATACATATATATATCTATATATAGATATATATATATCTATATATATCTATCTATAGATATATCTATCTATCTATCTATCTATCTATATATATAGATATATATATATATATATAGGATTCGTAATTAAAATGTATTGAGCTGTCAGTCCTGAGAGCTCAGTCGTGTTGCAGAGAATGAAACTCCTAATTTCTGTTTTGCTGCTTAAAGAAGAGTACAACTTGAAATGCATTGCTATGTAAGTGGCCTGCATTGTGTTATTTGCATAAGCCTACAACAATGTGAAAGATGCATATTTTAAGGCTGTAATAAGAAAGTGCTCTGCACACTGGAGTGGTTTCCCTCCCCATCACTTATGTGGTTGCTTTTGGCCTTTTTAGGAACCATGATCACCACTTTTCTGTGTGCTACTCCTATTTTCTTGCAGGTTCTGGCCTTACACTGACCACGACTACACTGCTGACACCCCAACAGCCCTACTCACAGCTTCCATGAAGCTGGCGTGTAGCTGATCTTCAGCGAAGATGTGCAGGCAGAGGTGTCTGATGCTGAGGAGGACAGCAGACTTGATCATGGTGAGAGTCTCCTCCAGCCTCGGGCCACAGGCCACCACCGCCAAATGCATGGGAGGCTCAGGCCTGCGCTGGCTGCCGCCGCTCTCCACCTGGGCCCGCTGACGCATGATGTACCTGAGAGAGAGAGTGAGAGCAAGAGAGAGAGTGATGGAGAGATGTTATAATAAACAATGGCACACACAATGTCCACGACCCATTTCAAGCCACCAGAGGATGCTCTTTCATCAGGATCATGCCATCAATGAAGCTGAAAATTGGTTTCCTTGTACGGTGTGCCTATATGCTTTAGTTTCTCGATACATCAATATGACTTCCAAGAATTCATAGGAGTTAAAAAGTTCAATTATGACTTAAATTATGTCATTACTCTCAACTACTGTGATGAGGTGACAGTGTGTGATAGTAACTGCAAATACAGGTCCTACAGTAAATTTAGTGGCATCTTTTTTTTTTATATACCATCCCTTCTGTGAGTGAACCACAGTAACTTACTTTATAATAAACATGACAGATAACGCACAAATGTTAAACCGTAACACATCCATTCAAGGGCATTATTATGATGCTACTGGAGAGAAGTTATGAACTCTAGTTATGAACATCTCTAATGGATGACTGCAAGACTGTTCCGAGTCCCATCTAAATATGAATCCTCTACTGTCTTAGGCTTGTCTGTTGTGCCTAATTTGGCTGAAAGTGGCCTTGATTTTGGACAATACTGGACGCTGACTCAACTCTGACCTCCTTTTGTTTTTGTTTTGTAAGGGTGGCTGTTACTCAAGGACAAAGACAACACTTATTTGATATCACAACACTATGATATTCAAAATCCCAGACAAGATCTAGCTTGGTATCATAATATTGATAAAATAAAGACATACTGCTCAGCCTTAGTGTATTGCTTGTTTGCTGTTTGTCTTGGTTGCCACCTCCTATGGACCTGAGTCAAACTCGACTGAACCTGGTCTTGGCATTAACTTGGACAGTGATTTTTTGTGATTTTTTAGGCATTAGAAAAAGGAGCTGCCACCCTCCTTTGAAGTTTATGTGCTCCCTGCTCCTCCCATCAAGCCCCAACTGCAAACCCTGGGTCACACTTAAAAGGTCTGACAGAAAAACAGACAATCAACTGTGAAAACATACACACACACACACACACACACACACACACACACACACACACACACACACACCGTGCATTTAAAATTAAATCAAGATATAGGTGACTTCTCTGAAGCTACCCAAGCAAATGAATGGCCTTTTAAAGTATGGATAATGTATGCACCATAGACACAATGCATCTCAGCTCAAACCATCTCAATCTAATTAATGTGGTTGTGAGTTTTTTTTTTGCCTCTAATTTTGCACAGTGTCAGAGGGTGACATGATTTGCACATGACAAAAAAAGTAAACGTACTCAACTATCACACCTTTCAGGTGTAACTCACTGCTACTGTGCAGAGATTTTACAAAAATGTCAAGGTACATTTGAATTCAGAATATATTTCTGACACCGGAAATACATGTCCTTATGACAAAGCACATATTTAATACAAATGAACTGATCTCCAAACATTGTGAAATGTGTGGGGTTTTTTTTGTTTTGTTTTTTTCCGCATGGGGTCTTCCTGTCTGACATTCCTATACATCTCTATGTTACACTAGCCAACTAGATAACTGCATGTGCACACACACTTATGGCCTGTAATGCACTTTTTTCAGTTGAACCTTTTGAAAACAATAAACACCTGAAGCAGCAGTCCTACCTATTATACCAGTGTGTAGTTTGGGGCCCAGTTTTGCCCACGGCCCCTCGTCTGACTCCGGGGACGAAAACCCTCCTTGCACCGGCTCCTCCGGCCGACACGTCCGAGTAAAAGAGCTTATTGTAAACATAAAGGCCCGAAAACACGGCAAACACCGTGCACAGCGCCAGTGCACGAATGTAACGCCGCATTGTGCAATTTTAAATCGCAAATCAGAGCTGAAGTCATGACACACACACGGATGATAATAAATGTTAAGTTAACCCGAATGAGAGAAGCATTTCCGGTAGTATTTTTTTTTTAATTTCAAAATAAAACTCTTAAACATGACATCATGGTTGTAGTACTCCCTCTAGCGGTCATACCTGGTCATCTCGGCATAAATCTTTATTAAATGGATGATTCCTGTGCTGTTTATTAATTAATTTATTTATTGGGAGCTAGTAATATTATTACTGCTCATTCCTTAAGATTATAGGATGATCTAAGATTCACAGGATTGTTGAATCCTAATAATCCTGATGAATTTGGTTGCTTTGCTAAATTAGCATGCAACTATTTGAGCTACAATTTGGCCTTGAACAAGACAATTTACTGTGTAAATATAAAGTTGGAGACTACTTACAGCATTTACTCAGTTGACCTACATCCATACACTCCTTCTAGGTTTTCTGGTACATTTTTGGTGTTTGTTTCGGAGTTTTGTGGTTGAGTTTTTTTCTGTAATTATTTAAGTCCTAAATTTATACCACGCAGAGAATCGGAAATGGCAGTTTTATGTCTTTATTTTGAAGGTTGACAAGCCGTGTTTCCGGTCTCACTCTCCGGTCTCTCTGTCCAGCTTGGCGCAGCTCGACTAATCAAAGGAGTGCAGCGGAGTGGACCTGGGGGGAAGGGTGGGAGCAATAAACAAAGTTGCTTCCTCCCCCTCTCTCTCCCTCCCCCAGCTGGGTCTGTGTCTTTGCAGCTTCCAGTTGATTTCACTAGTGAAAAGGCCCATTCACGGCCTGAGTGATGCAGGCCCACTCCTCTTCACCGAGGCAGCTCCACTAGACAAACACATATGACCTTCAGCTGCATTTGCTGAGGCAAAGTGGGAGTTGTTGACAGTGATGTTGTGGGTAAATTAAAAGAGAGTCGAGTCGGTGATGATCATAACATGGAACTGGGAATTGGATTTTTTTTTTTTTTTTTTTTTCCTGTCAGCTCCACAGTTGCTGCTGTGTAGTTGTGCAACAGGTCAATAAAGGAAATATTGGCCTACTGAACAGTTGATCAATTTACAGAAAATGCATTGTTGAAATATCAGGTATTTTCTTTTTACAGCTTCACAAATGCATGCAAAGCTATGTGTTTTTTTGTTTGTTTGTTTGTTTGTTTATAATCATTCAAAGGCATAAAAAATATCTCAAAGGATTTATGTTGGCTGCAAGATAGACTAAAGAAAGTGATTTTAATTTAAGACATCACTTTGGCCTATAGTAACTTTCAATGAGCATTTGTCATTATTATTGGCATTTTACAGATGAAAAGATTCATCGATATGATGGTCGACATACAAATCGACAATGACAATATTTACTAGTTGCAGTTATACTAGATATGAAAATCTTTGTGACGGTGGTAAGGTGTCTCATGTCTGTCCCACAGATTGAAAAAAATAAAATAAAATGTTTATCTTCCACTAGGTCAATGCACTCCACCAGATGAAGAGCTGTGAGCAATAACATGTTTAGTGGAGAGGGGGAGCTGTCAAGCAGCAGTCATTTATGGCACTCACCAGATGGAGCTAAAATACAGAAACTGGTCAGTAACAATATTACAAAAACAAAAACAATTCCCCTTTGCTTGTTTGCACAGGACAAGATTTAGATGAGATCGGTAATACTCTGAAAAGTAAATCTTAATATTGTGCTAAAGTGAGTATGTATGTCAACATGCACACCGACATTGTAGCTTGCAGAGAATCACGTGTATGTGTGTGTGTGTGAGAGAGAGAGAGGCAGGGGGAAAGAGAGGGAGACGGTCTGAAAGCCATAATTTCATTATTTTCTTATTCATGTTATAAACCAATCCACACAGTTGAAACAAGAGCGCATGGCGAATCAAAACAAAAGATGCAAACCTTTATGAACAAGTGATGCTGATGCATTGTCAACCAATAATAACAGTGTCTCTCCATTTATGACACAACCGATAACAAACGTCTCTCCAAACAGCTCTCGTGAGTCCACACACCTAGTCCCAGCTAGCATAGTGAACCTATGAGAATAATGTCTCTAACACATTTAATGATACTTACAAACTAAGAGACACAGCCTGTCCCACAATACATATATCAGGACCATATATTATCATGCCATGACAGCCCTCAGGAACTGTCCTAAACTGTTATAAAGTAAAAATCTTGACAATAACACTGGTTTGATGTATAATACAACCACATTAAAACATTTTAGTACAATAGATCGAGAAATATCCTGTTTGTCTAACATTTGTATTATTCTACAGGTTTTTAAAAGTCGTTGTTTAGTTAGGCTGATCTAAAGTTGCTCTGCCAGGAGTTTAGTGTATTCCAAAAGCTCCTCCTCTGCTCTACACTGAAGTGGAGGAATATCAACAGTTTCTGAAGTCCATCGTATTGCAAGCCATAACCTATACAGCTACTAAATGTGCATGTCCGGAAGTCAAAACTTTGCTTCAAGACAATTAGTTTTTCTTTTTGTTTTTTTTTTTCTTTTTTTCCATTGCATTAGCGCGGTGCTGTACTCATACTGGGCCCTCTGTGAGTGCAGTGCAACATCAGCACCCTTTTGTTCTCCCGTTGGGACGCTGAGCAGGTGTGGCTCCGTTTGTGCAGGAGAAACAGATTAAAAGGAGAATATCGGTGTCGTTTTTAGAGCTGCGGCCCCTTTCCTGCTGTCTGGATCTAGTTTACATTTCCCCGAGCGTTTTGCGACGCTATATGTAATTACATTTTTCAAAACATTCACTCGTTAGCCGCTGTCCCAGATAACAAAGATGCCACAAATGCAAAGACATGGATGTGACTTTTAAGTCTGCGAGGCGGCATGTTTCGGAGGGATTATTTCCATTCTCTTTCCATTTTCCATTTCTCCCTGCAGGTGTCGACTGGCAGTGAGCTGATCCTAAGTTAATCACAAAGGATGATGAAAAGGTTTGTTTACATCATGTTTACATCGCGGCATGCACTTCCTCTAGCCTTGCTCATCCAATCAGAGAGGCTGACATAAGCTCTGGTCCAGTAAGAGACTTTGGAATGCATGCACTGACATGGAAACCGTCACCTTGAGTGCAATAAAATAAAGATAAAGCAAAAACACTGAGAAAAAAATGTGTCCTGTGAGCCTGTGAAGGCTGTTAATTGTACTGTACAAAAATTAATGACTTCTTTTAACAGCAGGAAAAACAAACGCTGATATATCCAACTGTGCTAACTGTGTGCAGACACCACCAGGAATAATGTCAAGGAGAGGGGCCACTTGCATGATTGGCACAAACTTAAAAAACAAACAAATAAACACCGATATTATCCTGTAAACCAATGGTGAGCTGGTTCCAAGTATGTTCAGGTGTCTTACCAGCACACTCACCTACCTGCACCAAGCCGAACTGCACAAAAAAATAATAGAAAAACACAAAACGATGCCAGTATGGATACAGCGCTAATGCAGCGGAAAAAACAATCAAAATAAAAACGTAATAATTGCTCTAAGTTCTATAGCTCAATCAGTCCAGAACTTAATGCTTAGAGTATCAGGGTCAGGAGTGAAGGTTTGCTGGAGGTATTTGGGAGTTCAAAGTTCAGCGTAGAATCACTGGGAGTGCGGTTAGAGGGTGTTGCGGGATGAAAACGGGGAGGTGAAGATTCCAGATGGAGGCTGAAAACTCAACATGGAGGAAGGACAGCTCACTCTGCTGGCAGTCGATGATGCTAAGAAGGGCAGGGCTGCACATTTCATTATTATGTCATGTAATTTCATTATTCATTTCAAAATGAAAGTATGGATCAGCTTCCATGGTGGTGCATTTTCTTTTCCAAAGGGAAAGGCGATTCAGAAAGCTTTCGAAATGAGGAATACCAGTGCTGTGGAAAACCTTCGAACGGGCCAAATCATAAGCACTGACATGTTGTTTTCTGTGTACCAAACAACACATTCCCAGACGTTTTAAGACTCTGATGAATGACAAATCTGTTCAAATGTATCACAACTCTTATTGCAATCAATATGCAGAAAAAAAATAAAAATAAAAATGGGATCTGAATGTTTTGTTTTTGTCAACTGCGTGCAGCCCTCTGGCAGGGATGAGTGAGTCCTCCAGCGGTTCAGGGCCTGGAGAGTGCAGAGGAGACAGGGCGGGGTGTGTGGGGTGTGTGTGGGTGGGGTGGGGGTTGGAGCGGGGCGGTTCAGTGGGACTCTCCATTCACAGAGGTCCCCTCCCCTCGGGGCGAGGAGGAGCGGGAGAGCCCCTTCTCTGTGTTTTCTGAGCTGGAGCCGTTCTGGCTGTGGTGGTCTGCTGCCATTGACGCAGCGCTGGAGGACGTGGCCGAGGTGGACGAGGGCTTGGCCTTCTCCTTAAAGTCCGTTATGATGACTGTCAGGTCGCCCACCGTCACCTCCAGGTGCTGGGCGCTGCTCCGGTCGATGTTTTTTAACCTCGGCCTGATGGGCAGATTGGAAAGAGGTTGGGGAGAGAGAGACAAATAAAAGCTGTGAGAACAAACGGAGTGCCTGCATGACATTTACAGTGGCACTGCTGACTATCTCACTGACAAACCAGTGCAATATGCTCTCTTCAATTAGAACCACAGTCAACTCCTGCAGCTCTGATGAAGGCATTTTTATTCAAAAGTAAAAAGCAAAGTAAGAGCAATTCCACTGGAAACCCCACAGAGCACCTTTGAAACTTGATTTCACGTCTCTCCCTGTTTCTTCACTTCCATCTTTTGAAAATTCAAGCCCTTTATGAAATATGACAACACAACATCAACCTCAGTTCAGGTGGCAACGCAAGCTAGATCTCCTGTTTATTCATGCGTCCCTGTAATATCCCATTCCTTTTCATTCCTCGCCCCCCCCTCCCGCTGTCAGTTTGTTTACCTCATCTTCTTATGACTGTTCTTCTTGAGTGCCGGCTCTCTGTCGCTCTTCTCCCTCTCCACTCGCTCCTTCTTCTCCTTCTTGGGCTGCGTGGGTGATGCAAACTGCTGTGTCACCTGCTGCTGGGAGACCAGTTGGGAGACGGGACGAGGCTTCCTGATCGAGGGAGGGGAGGGGACAGAGAGAAAGTAAGGCAGGTTAATTAATAGGAGGGGAAATCACCAAGAACATGGCTTTGTGCCGGTGTATAAGCATAACGAAGCAGCCAATAATCACTGCCAGTGTTGGTTAGACGGACAGAACAGTGGTAGCCATGGGCAAAACATTCAGGATGAAACTCAGTATCCAGTCAACTGAGGTATTCGGTGTCCCTGCACGGGCTTGTCTCAGCCCTCGCATTAACACACACTGATGCAACAACATCTGTTTTGGTGAAAACAGATACAACACTAGTTGTGAGTGTGCAAAAAATACGCTTAAGTGCAGAATGTTTTACAGGTGAGCATTTTCCTGTGGTTTTCTAGTTGGGTGCCAAAAGCTGTTGACTAACTCACTAAAAAAAACATGCATGAGAGCATGAAAGCAGGTGCTGAAATTCTGAGTTTTGATCATACGAGTACATGCAGTGTTACTGGTCATAGGTTTAAAGATATACTTTACTGCAGTTATCCCTAGTGCAATCTATCTATACAGATAATTTTTGTATGATTTGGCAGGTTTTCAAGTTTTCTGCAGTACAATGGGGATAGATGGGTATTTTTTTTTTTTTTACACAGATGACACAGATAACTGGCATAATCCACAGGCCCTGGGTGCAAAGAGTTTCACTGGGAACTATTTCCTGGTGAAGAACACTGGCAAACCATATTGATCTGCCTCCAGTGACTACAAATTAGAGGAGGATGGATACAGTTTGCTGTGGGGTGTTTCAGGAAGGTGTTTGAACACACCTTAATGTAACCCTGACCTCTTAGTTGAACAAATCCAATACGACATACCCTGAGTTTTAGATTCAGAACAATTCAAGTTCAGTCAAGTTGGAGCTGGATGAGGTGTGTTCACGGTGAACTTAAAAAGCCAGCATCAGTGGAGCGCAAATAAAAGGATTCTCCAAACCAGCGTGTCATATTACATTTTCAACTGGAAGTTTTAATGAAATCGATTGTGGAACAGGAGCATATAATCAGAAAAAATGAGCACGGCAACAGCTGCAAAAGAGAGCGAGTGGTGCAAATGGGCTACCTAGTTGGTACATAATTTCAACAATTATTTGTATTTTGAGTGAGATATTCCTTTAAGATGGCACGTCGCATTGTGAATACTGTCTGATTAAGAGCAGGTGTGTTTGAAGCATCACCCTGGTGCACCGACTTCTAAATGAAGCTCCATGGTGTGCCAACTGTTTTTGTTTGTTCATACTTCACACCAACTGATGTCTACATCAGAGATGACACAGTGAGTGCACTTGAGTAACGTGAATAATGTGATGCGATGTGGTTTTCCTGCCCAGTCTTGTTTCAGGGCTGAAATCAAAACTTAATGCTGGTCTTTTTTTTTTTTTTTTTTTTTTTCTTTTTTGGTGAAAACAGATACAATGTTTGCTGATGACAATACAAATGACTGAGGATGACGCACCTTGAAACGTGGGTTTCACAGTTTGCTAAAGATAGGCCCAGCACCAAATTTACCACACTGTAACATGGTTAACTAAGTGTTCCTTACAGTCACATTTTCATCCTCCATGAGCGTCTGTTGTCTCAGAAATTATGCATTATGCAATTGTTCTGGCACTAGTTTGCTCACATGAAGGCTGAGAGCATTATCTGTGTGTGTGTGTATGTGTGTGCATGTGTGTGTTCCCCTGCCTGTGTTTTGGGGCTGGCAAGAGCTGTAGCGTGTGTGTTGAAAAGGCCATCTGTTGAGGAAGCCTACATATCTAGTGCCTAACTATGCACAAACACACACACACACACATACACCCACACTCACACATATGCACACCACAACATATAGGGAGCATGCCAACAACCAAGCACATGCATGCAAATTAACATGTACACAAAACTGCTCACACAAACTCACATGTGCATGTGTGAAAAAGGATGCATGTATATACACACACACATGCACACACCATGCAGATAGTGTACCCACCCACACACACACACACACACACAGGAATCATAGGCACATATGAACATGTGAGAACGCACACACACACACACACAGCAGTCAGGGAGCAGATGAAGCCTGGGGGCATGATGAGACCAGCAGAGGAACACTGTGTGCTGATTTCACCACCACAACGAGCTGAGGAGGAAACATTGTTGCTCCTCCTGGGCCACACAAACTTTCCTGAACAAGCTTTTCTGAGTCCTATTGGCAGGTCCTGTGTGTAATCATGGCCGGGAACAAAGCTAATTCCAAAATTCATCAGCCACTTTCTCCATTTTGCCAGTTATGTGAGATGTTAATAATAGAATAGGCCCTCTGAATAATGGCTGGCTGCCTGTCAAAGTAGCTGGAGGAGTGGACTAACTCACCAACCACCGTGCAGCATTTGGCTTACCGGCATCTGCCTGCAGGCTATTCTTAATTTGCCATACCATTTGCAGCCATCCTACCATAGTCACAAGGTATTACTACACCACACTATCAGTGTACCTTACCCTGCAAAAAAAAAAAAAAAAAAAAAAAAAAAAAAGTTATTTAGGTCTCATATTCAGTGTTAAAATATTTTTCTTGAAAGAGGTGAAAATATAGATCAGTTTTCTGAATTTTCTGGAATGGAGTGTCACTTTCTTGATCCAAGTGGGTTGATCTGCTGAGCGCAACTGAAAGTGGACATTCAGGTTACAAACATTTAGCTTTTTAGAGTTGGTAAGTATGTATTTTAAGTTGTGCCAGAAACCACAAAAACGAAGGAGGGGTTTAATGTCATTGTTGTAATAGCTTGTTGTGCCTGATTTACAGCACTAAAGGCGAACCAACTTATTTAACCTGGATGAGAACAACAGATCTCCTCTGCCCAGGTGTGGCAGGTGCATCAGGGCTTGAGTGATACAAGATTTTTTTTTTCTCTGGACATTTTCATGAATGGTTTATTCACCATAAAGATGATTTAAAATAAAATCTACAGTAGAAATTTCATGTATCTAGGGATACACAAATATACAAATCTAGGGATTTTGATTATATGTTGCATGATTTGTTGTTGTAGAAAAATGATGCAACATTCACTGGTGTGGTCCTTTAAGATGGAGATTTGTTGCAGTGCAGGCATTTGTATTTTAAAATTGATCAGTTATAGTGCTGTTTGAAACTGGAGAACAGTGCACCGACCTGTGTTTGTCGTCTATGAAAAAGCATTGCAATTACAGAATGTTGCTGTAAGTGCCTCATGAAAAATTTGCTGTGCTCTGACAAGAGTGCCACACACTGCAAGTACAAAGTGTACGCATGTACTGTCCCAAAATAAGTCCTTACAAAAAAAAAAAGGAGTTCCAGCACCTGGTGTAAGTGTTGCTGTGCAATGTGCCAATGTTCTCCCCAGATAAAGTCTTATCGGCCTATTTAATTTGATCCTGGAGACTCATCTCATTTTCGAATAGGAAACATACGAGTTGGTCTGCTGTCTTCTTGTAAGGCCAATGCTATTGTTTAACAATTCTGTGATGACCTAAATTGGAGCCCAGCTTCAAAGAGTCTTTTTTTTTTTTTTTTTTTAAGAGTTATCATTCCCTTTACAGTACATGCAGAGATGCTCGCAAGGCCAGACTGAAATGCAAATTGGTCTCTTGGCCTACATAGCCGTCTGATAGGGAGGAGACGTACAGATCCTCTAATATGTCTGTCTTGTCAGCGCGACGCCGCAGAACTGCTGACACCTTTTAAATAAAGGCAGAGGCCTCTCAAAAATCCTCTGTTCCCAGCTGAAGTAATTTGCTGCTCGCCCTGACATCCTTACCCCGATACTTTCTCTGCGGTAACAAAGCCCTGTCTTCTTCTCTGAATTCCCTTCACTGAAGCCTGCGCCCACAACACTGACAGCCACATCCAGAATCAACTGTCCTGCCTTCAGGCCAAACATTGCCAGCTCCCCAAAATGAAAGGAAAAAAAAAAAAGAAAAAAAAGAGAAAATCACCACCTCATTCATAACCTCATTCGGTTAGCCTCTGACTGATGATTTCTGTTCAGGATGTCATTACAACCTTCCAATTTTGTGGTTTCTGTATAATTTATTGTATGTAATGCAATGAAAGGATGAATTATCGTCTCATTTATGGAATGAATGAGTGCTCTGTGCTGCTATTTTTTTGTGCTCTACGGGATCTCTTGATGTAAAATAAAAAAAATCTCGCCTGGGGCTAATTATGATCCATTCTATTCTATTTAAAACCAAAGGGCTGGCTGTGTCGGAGAGCAATGTGGGGGAAACTGTAAACAGATTTTGTGCATTCTATCTTGCTCAAGTATTACAATGAAGTAGATATTCACTAATAGAGCCAGCTCAATGGCCTGGAGCTGAAAAAGAAGACAGACAATATGATATTAGGGTGAGGTAAAGCAGTAGACCTAAACAGAGCTGCTTCTGTTAACCCAATCAAACGGTTATTATCTCAGCACTTAGGCCTTCACATTGCCCTCCATCTGCCTGTGGTAGTTCTATGTGTGTGAGTGTGTGTGCGTGTGTGTGTGCGTACACATCTATTGATTCCAACAGGAATTTCTCTGTGCCTAATGTAGCAGCCTATTCTTTCTGACATTAATACTGCGTGTTGAAACTGTTGTTCCAATCAATATTCACCCCACTCACGCCATCCATTCTACAGCGGCTAATGGAGTCCCACACTGGGAAATTAGGACGTTATGAGCACGGCTTAAACACACTGAATTTTATTTCCTTGGCATGGGGGGGGAGGAACGAAAACAACAGATATTAATCAAGATCTCAAGATCTCTTTATTTCTGATGATAGAATTTGGGAAACGTGATTAGGAAAATATTTATCGCCTGTTGGAAAAATAAATGAGGAGCTGGGCACGCGACAAATATAAAATCACATCTGAGACACACAACAATACATTGTTAATTCTTAACATCATACTAGGATTGGGCTGATAGCCAAATATTAAATGCTGAAATATAATATTGAGATGTTTGCAGATAATGACATACATAACATTAATAACAATTACATTTGACACATTTTCTAGGTCTACTTTTCTAGTTTCCATAGCTGTCTTCACCACTGAGCCTCCTTATTTTGATGGTGATGGAAGTTTTTTTTTTTTTTTTAATTTTATTTTTCAAAATCTAATGATAGGATAACTTAGCTGTTTTTGCAGTCTTTTCATTTAAGTACTTCTTTGATGCACACTTTTGTTTCAGTTTTTATTTCTGTTTTCTTAAAAAGTTGCACTGCCGGCTCTGCAGCTGGTGGCAAGTTGCCTCCAACAAACGCACAGAGTAACTAATACCATGCAGGTAACTGATTACACACAACAGTCTTGATTAAGGTGCAACTCAAGTACACAATGCATTTCATTCAGGAGGTTTTAGAAGAAAAAATAATGGTTAAAATCAAATAAGTAGATTTTTTTGAAGGATGGTATAAACACAGCACTTCTTCCAACTAATCTGAGACTGGACAAACAAGCAAACACATGCATACTAAAGCCTCACACTCTCTCAGTCCCTCCAGCTTCCCTGGCTCTCACTTTTAACCTCAACTTAAACAGACTCTTGAAGCCTTGAGGAGGGTAGAAAGCTTGAATGCTGCCACTGATCCCTCACAAACACACACAAACACACACCTCACTGAAAGGGGAAGGAAACTCTGGCCGACCCTGTCCCAACACTTACACATGACATACACACTCGCACACGTGCAGTCCTTCTCCTTCTCTCTCCCCTTCCCTCTCCCTCTCCCTCTCCCTCTCCCTCTCACTCACTCTCTCTGCCTGCCTCTGATGCACTCGTTGACCTCACACTCTTTCATCTCGGAGCCTGTGCTCAGAAACAGGAAAAAAAAAAAAACACTTGCTGCATCAACACTGCCAGAAAATATCTGCTTGAGCCCTTAACGAGACAAAATGGTCTGATGGTAAACGCGTGTTCGAAACAGATTCAGCAGACGGTAAAGGTGAGACTTGGCTTGACTGTCACCTTTCTGTCGCGGTGGACAAATGAGTCATCGACACCGTTGCTCACCATGACTCGGCAGATGACACAGTCAGTGTGGCAGCTGACAGACTACCATGACATTAATAACCTTTACGTAAAGTACGGCTGGGTGTTATGCTGATATCATATCGGCATCACGATACGACGGCAGATACACTCTGAGGTTTTGAATATCATAATCCCACAATATAGCAAAGTGTTATTTCCTGGTAGTTATCTCCACTAGGCATCAGCCTTGAGGGGATTTTGTGCTCAGTCGTGTGTATCTGTCTACTGCTAATCTCGCATAACACTGGGCCTGTCAGTGTCATATTTTTTGTGCACAACTATGACTATATGACCAAGGATCTCTTGTGCAACTCCTCAGCTGGTTTTTTAGAATAAGACTGAGCATCACAGAAGGGGAGATATGAGGCTGTACCTCCGTATCTCCCCTGTATCTCCCCTATATCTCCCCCGCTGCGCTGTGTCGACTTCGGTGAAAAACCACCACTTTTTCACCTACCAGGAGAAGGGAAAACAGGGAGGGAGTGAGACCCGGGTCTCACTACGCTGCATCCTTACCCACACTGCTGTCAACTCCTCATTATCATCAGAGGTTGCACTGAATTACATTAAGATGTGTTCTAGGTCTATTCAGTAAAAATGAGCATTGGGCAAAGATAAATGGTGTCATTATGATGTGCTCAAATATAGACTTGCTAAATTTTAATTGGGGTGAGAAAGCAGATTAGGCTACTTATTTTGAAGGATAGATTTGTGCGAATAGGTAGCTGTATAACAGGCTAAAAAGGCTTTCGAACCAGGATCTTTTCTAAAGACTGTTTGATAAATTTGCACGACTGAATTTGTGCTCATTCAAAGATAATGTAATGAAGGCCTAAAACTTTAAAACCATTAACGGTATCAGCTGTTGGCCAAATTGTTATTTTTAATACCAGAATCAGCTAGTCTGTTACAGTTTGTACTATGTGAATAAGAGTCCCACACAATGTCTTCCCAATGTCTTGTCTGGTGAAATTCAAGGGCTCAAAATTGGCACGTTTTGGGATAAAAACATGACAATAGTTAGTCACAGTTAGACACAGAAACCTCATTTACTTGTTACTCATCATCTTGACAAGTCAGAAAAAAAACATGGTGAAACTGATTTTCAAACTGCTGCAGCATCAGCGCTGTCTGTTCATGTCCATCACAGGATGATCTGTCTTAATACTAGGACTGAAGGAAGACCAGAGAGCTGAGCTGATGAATCCGGGTGCTGTGATTTAAGTTTCAAAAACAAACCAAGCACTTTCAAGGCTAAAATGACATAACCACCTTTTTGAAAAATGTGCCAGCTACACCTACTATGAATGATGACACAAAGTTGAGACGCGTCATGTTATCATCCTCAGTGCTCTCAGTGAAGCTGGGTGATACTGACGAAATCAAACATCATAACAGATTTGACCCAGATATCTTCCTATTGAGACTGTGGGGATGATTATTGGCACTTTCATAAGATATTCAACCACATTTACATCACAAATGACATGAACAGTCTGAACCATTCAGAACCATTTTCAAAACCAGGAAAAAGACAACAGTTATGCCATATTACATTACGCTATTCAAAATCCCAGATGATATCTAGTTTCATGTCACAGTATGGATACAAATGTGTGTCTGTAGCAACGCTGGACCATTCTGCCTACGTCTCCAGGCATTTGCGTGTCAAAATATTAAACTGGTAACATATTAAACCCCCAAAAAGACAGTCGGTAACTTGGTTAACATAGACTCCTGCAGATGGCTGGACTGCTTGCTAACATTTATAGGGTACGCTGTGTGATGAGCAAACATCCCACAGGAGTGCCAACAGACTGTAAATAAGCACTGGAGTGTCCTGCTATAAACCAAAAAATCTCATATCACTATTCAGTGATGATTGTAAGATCATTGTGAAATAGCTTATTTTATGCCCCGTTGAACAACCTCGAGAAGCTCACTCCAGGTGTGTGTGTGTGTGTCAGGTTTTCTATCAGCAGGTTGTAGACAGAGTGTTGCTCGTGGGAGCTCATCCAACCCGATGATTAATGTCTCTCCCCGCCTGAACATGCTACCACAGTGTGTGTGTATGTGTGTGTGTGTGTGTGTCCGTGCGTGTGCGTGTGGATGTGGATGTGTGGAGGAGAGAGAGAGAGAGAGAGAGAGAGAGAGAGAGAGAGAGAGACAGATGGCACTCCATGTCCTGTGGTTTATGACACCTTCTACAGCCCACTCACCACACTGTACCACGCTCACCACTCGCTCACACATACAAACACACGGACGCGCGCACACACCGATCAGTGTGTCATGCATCAGTGTCACCCACAGTAATTACAGGCTTATCACGTAGCCATAATCTTGAGCCGCAGTGACATGATAACAGCCAGCTTCATTGTCCCTGGCGTACACTCACTGTTTGTACGCTGGATGAGCACTAAAACTGGTTACCCACACAATTGAGCCGACCGCCTGACTTAGAAGATATTATAACAATTAAAGCAGTTTGATCCAACACTGATGGCTGAGGCGCAGTCTGTTTCAAGTGGAAAATAGGCGACTCTGGATTGGTTTTATTTAGAGAGCTTTTACTCAAATCAAAGTTCTTCCCGTTCAAATAAAATCACAACGGGTACAAGTCATGATCTGAATTCCTTTCCTATAAATAAAGCTCTGATCTACTGATATAGCCTACAAAAAAAAAAAAAAGTGATTCAGCTTAGCCAGTGCACAGGAGCCTTTACTTTCACTGTCCTAAAACCAGGGCTGGTAAGTCTCTCCTAGGAATAATCATCTGATGAACAGGAAGTGATGCGTTGTATTTTTTTTTGTCGCATTTATGTTTTGAGCAGCAGCAACAGCGGCTTGTTTTGGGCTACACAGAAGGACTGTGTTCATTTACAGGGAATCCGAGGAAAAAGACATCACAATGCTGGCTGCACTCATTGTTTATGAAATGATCTTTGGGAAGTGCCAGGGAACGATTACATGGTGCCAAAGATGCCACAAAAAGGGGATTTTGTATATTGCCACTTTATACTGTGATCTCTAATTTTCCATAAATGTCTCCTTTCAGTAGTTTCAAAGTTAGAATTATATGTTTTTTTCATACTGTATGACAATAACACACATATTATTGCAATGCTTCATTGAATCTACATCACGCTGGTATTGAGTTAAACATTCAAACCCAAGATGCCAGTGTTTTATGGCTGCACCATTACATCATTATGCATCATTTATACACATTTCTGTGTGATTCAGAGGGACATATTTGGTGTCTTTGGACTCTGTGGGATCTCCGCTAGAATTAAAAATACATTTCTGTGGGTTTGAACAAAGTTCAGCCGCCCAACAATGACAACACCAGTGGGAGTGGTGGAGTTGAGGAGGTTAACGGAGTGAATGAGCATATTTCCACACTGACAGCCGAGTGAGATGCAATCTGCTCGTGGTGTGTCCCGTGTTATCAGGGTGGCAAATTAACACCAGCCAGGAGCCAAACGTGGTCAATTTCAGTTGTGACTGCTGGAACTTGCCTTTTCTCCCACACACTTAGGTAGGCTAACAATCATTCTGTGTTGCAAAGTGATTTGACCGGTGTAAAGCTGTCTGTTAAAGTTTGGAATCTGTGAGGGGTGTGGAAGGTGAGCAAGGGATTCCCAAAAAGGCAAAAACAGGCGATAAACAAAGAGAGCGCGACAATAGTAAACGCACTAAGGAAACTCTTTATTCAGGCTGAAAGTCATATGGATGTGTGTGCAAAGGCAGTAGAGCAATAAATATAGCAATAGAGTAAAATTCACGCTTTAGGCAACGCATTTCAAATGGATACATTTTTCCTCAGGTGAGCACTGCTAATGTGTGCATATGTTGTGTAGCCCTGTTTACCGTTTCATGGCCACTGCACACACTTCTGCCTTGACTGTTAGTGTGAATAAATAGTTTCCTTTTCGCATTATAAGCGATTCCGAGCCCTGAATTTTTCCATTTCACATATGCAGCTTTACCCAGAAACCCTCTGCAAATTTGAGCGAATATTCTGGAAAGGTTCCCCATCTCAGGGGCTAGTAAAAACATGCTCTATTCCTCTGCTATGCCAGTGTGAACAAAAGCCGCACGATTCCTGGGTCAAGCCTGCAAAAGGTTATGACAGTCTTACATAATTCACTTTCATGCAGAGTAAGTGAACCAGATTCTGGGGCGGTACAGTTAATTCGGCAACTTGCTCACGTCTTCTTTTGTTTAGAGACAAACAGTTTGAAAAAGGCAAAATAAGCCAAAAACGTGCGTGATGAACACACTCCCAAGACACTAGCCATTCAAGTGGCTAGTGGTTATGCACATTAATATTAGTACTTTTAATGTAACTTCTGGCTTTTTCTCACCTATCTATAACCATCATAATATGTATGGAGGCATTGCTAACAGTGTGAAAAGAGGAAACCAGTAGCACAGCTGGCATAGTAAACACCGCAATTGTGCAGGTTGCATGTGTGAAAAGGGCTTTAGTTTGATGCATCACGCTGCTCTCGTGCTCACTGCCCACTGTTTCTGTCTCACAAAATCATGCAGCGCCCTGAAGGCCCACCATTATCTCATATTTACAGTGGTTATCTACTCAAACCAATCAGTGGCAGAATTCATAATGCCTACCCAGCAGATTGGAAATGACACGGTGATTTGTTTGAATTCTGTTCTCTGTTATTCATGTGTTTTGCTGTTG
The DNA here is from genome assembly GCF_902150065.1 of Myripristis murdjan. Taxonomy (NCBI): domain Eukaryota; kingdom Metazoa; phylum Chordata; class Actinopteri; order Holocentriformes; family Holocentridae; genus Myripristis; species Myripristis murdjan. The sequence goes on along the minus strand of NC_044002.1, from coordinate 14,554,291 downwards.
TACCATTTGTGTTTGCTTCTGGAGCACGCATATGCATAGGTGTAGGCAGTATGCACGTTTTCATACTGTGAGTCCCTTAGGAATTCTTTGTTACTCGTTGTATTATTTGTATATGGAAACAAACTACAGCTGCTGCCTGAGAGTTGTCGAGTCAAGTGTTCTGTCATAAACCCCTGCAGTTGACTTAGAAGATGGAGCCAAAGAATCAAAGAGTTTTGTTTTGGCTGTTTTTTTTTTTTTGTTTTTTTTTTATAGTTACTGAGCATTGCAAATAAAATATTAAAATGAGGGCATTCCTAAAAATGCATTGAGCTTATACTGCAATAGATTTGTCACATTGAAAGGCTGACTCTCCAGTCAGTCCAGAAACTGTGAGTCAGGTACAGCCCTAAAACCAACGTAAGTAAAACTGTGCCGGCTAAGACTATGGAATTCCTGTACTACATGTTGTCATGGTGAGCAGAAATGATAACCCGCAATTGAGCAAAGCGCATAATAACATGCCAAATTGCCACAGTGCGCACTGTATGTCAACTGTGAGGGGTGAACACGTCCAAAGGATGATAAAACAACATCTAAACACGCTGATGCTGACAGCTTCTCAGCCAGGCAGAGTAGTTTGTGCTTGTTTAGGGGGAGCTGACGAGAGCCGTGCATCAGTCAATCTGTCACCAGAAGACGCCCCAGGTTAAGTTCAACTGCTGGTGAGAGAGCGAAAGAGAGAGAGAGAGAGAGAGCAAACGGGAGTGCCTGGGAGTAAGAGAGAGAGAGAATAAAGCAAACGTGAACAAGAGGGCCAACGAGGCTGTGTGCGAGAGAGACAGGCAGCGATAGGAACATGATCAAGCTCTCTGTCTTGACTTGTGGAAATGCAATACGGCCACACCAGCTCCTGAGCTCTTTAGAGTATGCAGAGGGAGTGTGTCCCTTGTGGGCCTGACGTGTCTGAGCGTTCAGCTCAGCTAAGCTCAGTGAGCAGGTGCGAGTGTTGTAGCCTCGACACTACAGAAGGTTACACAGAAACCGCTCTCCTACCCCCGGTAATATTTCACTGTGGATGTTTGATTAGCCAACAATGTCTAATGTCTGGCTGTCAGCACCACTCCCACAAGACATTTTACTCTTTAACATTTTGGCTTTTTTTTAAACACCAGACAGAGGGTGTCTAAGGCTGGAGCTATAACTCTGAAATGTCTCTGTTCCTTCCTCATACATTTTAAACACTGACCTGACACTCTTACTCATAATGGGCGAGCTGGGAGAGTTTCAGTGTCTTGCTCAAGGACACTCTGACAGCGCTGTGGCTGCTTATGGGGATCAAACCTGTGACCTTCCAGTAATGAAACAGCCCTCTACATCCACGCCTTGACCTTCATCTATGATACTGGAGAGTGGTGCTTTGCAAAGTGCTGGGACTGAGCCCAAAGACGAGCTGCAGGAAGATTAAAATGGCTCCCCCCAATTATTCGGGAGAAAGTCTTAACATAATGAGGCTGCGTGCTATATTGTGTTGCCAAAGCTCTCCAAAGTCTGTGCAATATATATGACAAGCTTAAGAGGATACTTAGTCATTAGCCTGCGCAAATTTCTGCATTCGATTTAGAGCAATAATTCTGAAGATGTGGATGTAGAGGGAATGTTACAAAAACACTGTAATAGAGCATAATAGTATGCGAATTAATATTGGATTCACAACGTTGATGACTGTAATTTCCGAATTGTAATATGCTGTGATTATGTTGCACAGGGAAATGTGTGGCTGTGTATAATCCCTGCACTACAAATAAAGCTGAATATCAATTATCCTATCTTTCATTTTATTGAAACTGAACAAACCTTGCAACACAAGTATTACTCCCTCCTCTATGGTATCCTCTAATACAGGTAGACTTAACTGAAAAAATAGCAATCAGTGGAGTTTATCTCATTACAGGGAATGGCCCCATTTCAATGAAGTGGTTTCCATCTCTAAGATTGTAGCTCTTTGACCAAAAGTGGCGTTGCCGTCCTGATTTTGTTAACTGCCCATATGAAAAGAGGAGTGTCACGTCTTAATGCACGCTGGTTCTCGGGTTTGTGCTCCAATTTGGTTTCATTGAGCTGAAAAAAAGTTTCAGAGCCCCTGACAGAATCAGCAGAACATCAGCCAATTCCCTCTCTTTCTCCCTGTCTTCCCATTCACTTTCTTTTACCGATAAGCTAGTCCAATTCTGCTGATGTATCCCTATCTTCAGTTAAACTCACAGTCTCAACAATGTGCTTTCAATCAGCCGGCGGCTTTGGGTCCCTGCTGTAGATCATCTTGCCGTGTCAGAGGGAACTAAGCAGCAAAATCTGCTAAACCCCAGCTTCATAAAACATTCATCTTCATCTCCTCGCGGCTATCTGCATGCAAACATCTCTGTCTGCCTCTGTCTGGTCCTCTCTTCCTAATTCTCTTCCTTAGAAACTGTTCTCTACCTAAAATGTTACCTTTCTCACCCCTACTTCCTGGAATAACAATATGGCTGTCTGTAAAAGTTTATTTTCACATTTTATGCATTTAGCTATGGGTTTCAGTGTCTTGCTCAAGGCTACTTAACCAGGACAAACACCAGCTGTTGTGACAATCGAACTTGTAACCTTCAAGCTCCAGAACAGTCGCTACCCACTGGATTCCTCTGTGTCAAACATTTATCCTCACCGCCACAGCTCATAATATTTTACCTACTAAACAACACTGAATTTGCTGTTTACCCACATTTATATTCTGTGTGCCATTTGCCCTTTAGCGCAGCACCTTCTAATTGCCCTCTCGCAGATCCAATTCTGTCTATTTTGTCCCCTTGTTAACAGCTGTGACCACCTGTGTGGCCATTTTGCTGCAGTATCAAGCTGTGTGTGTTTGTGCATGCACTGTAGCAGGACGCCAAAAACTACTCCCACACTTTCCACAGCGCTACAATTCTGAAGGCAATGGGTTTTTGACCTCAAATAAGAAAAGATCCTCCGGTGCAATTTGATCCAAATGTGAATGTGCGTGCGCTGATCCTTCCTCTGTCCTTGCCACCTTTCCCAAAATGCCCAGATGGGAGAGACAGAGGATGTCAAGGCTTCATGAGATGTGAAGATTCAGACAGGTTCTTGGCTCAGAGGCAGGCAGCTTGTTTTCACAGGAGTGCACAGAGAGCCGCCCGAGTGTCCTCAACAATCAGCACTAAGTAACAATAAGCCGGGCTTGATGGCAACATGAACAGCAGCTCCTTTTGTCGCTCTATTTGTTGGAGTGAGTACCAACTGTGTGCCTGTGTGCACGTGTGCACTAGTATGTTCGTGAGCGTGCATGTGTGAGAATGTGTGTGCAGGAATATATGCGGTCATGTGCAAAATTTGCATGTTGTGTGTGTGTGTCTGTGTGTGTGTCCATGCATGCGTGTGCGTGTGATGACAGCAGGCTGATTAAGCCATTGCATAGTAATGAGCCACGGCTGTCTGTCTGGCAGCTGGTCTGACAACCTCTTTTCACAACTAGCCCTCCCACACACATACACACACACACACACACACACACACACACAAGCATAGTGAGTGTCCACGCACATACAAACACAAGGCACGCCACATTACCAAAAAGGCATCAAAGCAGACAACTGCCCCCATACACAGTTGTAGTTAAATGGCTCATTGGGAAGGTTGCAGTTTGTGGTAATGGAGGAAGGGATAATTGGCTTTGCATTTAAGAGGGGTATCATGTTCGCCCGCTGCTACAACAACACACACTACACAGTCAAAGCTAAGAGCTACACTTCCTCTCTTTGTTGCGTTTTCATCCTGATAGTGAGTGCCACTCAGGGACAACACTGCCATTTCCTGCTACTCATTGGCTTAAAATCACTGACGTTAGGACAAATATTAGCCCCAGCACAGAGACCTTTGTGTGTGTGTGTGTGCTCTTGCAGTGCACTTGCAACTCTGCGTGCCCGTCCATGTATTCGTAAGCCACCTGTGCATGAGTGTGTGCGTGCGTGCCGTGTAAGAGGCATTTCCCCATCTGCAACAAATATCTCCAGGGCAACAAGATGGATGTGTGTGCTTAAAGAGCGAGCCATACCTCTTCCTCGTTTCACTGAGGTCAGTGTCAACACCCTGGCAAGAACATGGGAGACTAATGCACTGCTTAGAGGGGTGTGCAAAAGGGTGTGTGTGTGTGTGTGTGTATGTAGCATGAAAAGAAAATATATCTAGCCTATATGACAAATTGATCGACATATTGAGCTTGAAGAAAACTCTATTGACTCTCTTTCGGCTCTGCTCTAACTATTTGCATACACTCAGTGTAATACTCATAACAAACAGTCTATTCAGTGTGCTCTCTGCATTGTGACTGGGACTGGTTGCTTAAATATGCAGACCCTATGAACACTTAACACCTAACCAGGGTTGCAAGTCATTTGTAGCACTTATGGCAACACAACAGCCAATAGCAGGGGTTCCCAAACTTTTTCAGGCCAATAACCCCCAGATATATTTTCTTGCAATCAGAGAAGAAGTCTGTTGCTGGATATGACCTAGAAAGGAAGTGTTTGTTTACTGTCACTAGTTGGGATGGTAGCAGCGGGAGGAATGAAATCTCTGACAAAAATAGTCATCCTTATCTATTCCCTCGCTGTGCAAGGATCTATAGGGAGTGAGTCAAAGTGCACTATTCCTCATTCTGCCAGGAGGGCCCCTCTAGACCCCTCAAGGTGCCCGGACCCCACCGTGGGAATCAGAAACACTCATTTACAGGACCATCAGGCTAAATAGGACTTGCAGACACTGAACAATCCATACATCATCCTACCTTGTTGATGTCCCTTTCCTGACATCGCACATCATGCACTTAAAAGCCTCCGCCGTGTTCTTGTACGTGCACACGCTGCAGTCCCAATACCCCTCGTCGGAGGAGGGCTTCGGTTGACGCTTCGGCCTTTTAAAAAAAAATAATAAAACAACAAAAACAAAGCGAGAAAAAATGAGGAGAGGAGAGGAGGGGAGAGAGGAGAGCAGGAGAGAGAGAGTGAGTTCACATCCGCGACAGATGATTGCAAGGCTATCGATGGCAAACATCTGGGTAAGCCTATCGGATTTGGGAAATCATCTGCAAGCGCCGTGATCCGACACTGTAATTGGCGATAGGATTTTAAGCACACGCGCACGCACGCATACACACACAGTGGAGAGAGAGAGCGAGAGAGGGAGAGAGAGAGGGAGAGGGAGAGAGAGAGAGAGAGGGAGAGAGAGAGAAATCCCATTTTTTTCCCCGTGCGCTCGCCGATGTCCGCTCTCCCAGCCTGAATATCTAGGACGCTCTATGTCGGTCGTTACCTTGTAGGACTCCTCTTGTCGCCCATGCCAGACCAGGGTTTATTTAGAGGCGCCGAAACGAGGATAGTCCCTGCTATTTCTTATTATTTTGCAAAGAAGCGATGTGTCTCTGCCGCTCGGCTTCCAGCTGTCGTGGAAACTCCGCTTGGGAAATGGTCACATGACCGGCTTTGCCCAATCAGAGGGACAGTCACTTCCTGAGGCTGACATTCCTCATGATGAATCTGTGCTGCCTTCACGTGCTCCCTGTGAGCTCTTACCTCCAAGTAGAGAGCCGCAGTCCTCGCCGCGCGTACCCGGTGATACTTGCAAACAATGGCACCCTGCAGACCATTTCCACTGATACATGCTAATCTAATTATGCAGTCATTTAAAGCCACATATCAGGGTGCACAAAACTGAAGCAGCCTGCACAAAATAAACGTTGATAGTGAGAGTAAACATGAAAAGACACGTTGATAGTATTATTCACACAGTTTAGGCTCGTCATGTCAAAATGTGTTGCTTTTACTATCGTCCAATGCTGCCCTTCCCTTAAATGTCACATCTCACACAGACGTTAATGACTTTGATGTTATTTCCGGCAGCACCTAAACGCAGCACAAGCCATAATGTTGTGTCTGTAGGAATATGTTGTTACAATGGTAACAATCATCAGCTCACTGTACTTGGACTGCTTTGATGTCTTGCATCTGCTGCCTTGTAGCCTGCAGAAATAGCGCGCCGGTTAGATAACAGTCGCAGTGTAACATCGGGGAATCCCTCGCTTTTATTTGGCTGCTGACGCAGTGAGCGAGCATCCAGCACACGGTGTTAAGACTCCCAAGCAATTAGGTAGATAAAGCCAGCCAAAGCTTTTAATACCAAAGCACCCAAACAGATCCGCATTAAACCACCGACAATAAGATTTTATACCAAGGAATCCCATCTGAGCGCACCCCCATTCATTTGATCAGCAGGCCTACACAGGGCAGACTGACACAGCAGGTTGGTGATATCAAATATGAGTGGGAAGAGTTAAGAGCCATTCTTACATTCTTAGTGTTCATTTATAAGGCATGAAACAGCCTATTAATCATGTACCAGTGGGCCATCACAAACAATGTAGTATGTATGTCTTCTTGAGCCATTAGGAGAGAAAGTTTGATTAACAGTTGATATACAAAACTATCACATTAATTGTATGGGAATATTAAACCGCCTGTTATGTGTGTTTATCACCCCAATGGCACAAAACACAAAAATAAAAGCATTGCAACATCCTGAAGCTTAAAAATGGAGAGATGTAAGTAATACTAAGCAGATGTGGGGTGGTCACCAGCATGACGCCAGAAAGCAGGACACCTCCGGGGCGCTTTATTTAAGTCAAACTACAAAATGTGAGCTAAAAACCCCAGCAGAGGAGCTGCACATGAACAGAAATTGCTCTAGTAGCATCCAGGGCAGAGCTTGAGCCAGATATATGAATAATGCAAACGCACAGGAAAAAAAAAAAAAATGCACATGCAAGTTGCACAACATGGTTTTATTTGGGGTCTTAATCTTTTTATGACAGCATGGTATCCTCCTCTTAAACTGTCACATAATGCAAACAATATAGGAACAATATGTGCATTAACATCCTTTCTTCAACTCGACTTGTTTTTATTCTGGTGTGAATGAACAGTTTTTCATATTCTCACCCATCATGCAGTATTATGGGAATAAGAAAGATGCACAGTAAGGCTATAAAATCATAAATAAGACCCATTCTGTTAGAGGATACTTGAATTTACCCTTAGTTTTTAACAATTTCTGCACTGTAATCACTAGGAAAAAGCCTTAAATCTCTGTGTAGATTTACCACAGCAACCTCCATTTTGCTGCAGTTTCCATTGTGAACCAACTGATCACAAGCCCAGTAGGTCTAATTTATAATCTAATATGTGGATTATTGTCATTCCCATAAAACTATACTGTAAAAATCACACCAATAAGATAACACGTGATTACCCCAATGTTGCATTTACTGTGCCAGTGAGTTTAGAAACACAATGTCTCACTTAAAAAAATACTTTGCTGCCTTATCTAAAGCATGTTTTCCCACGCTTTAACACCACGTAAAATGACTTAAATTGGAAATAGAAAACTGAAAAATTATATTTACAAATTCGCTATTTGTTCTGCACGTTTTAGTTCTGTGCAAAACTATATGTACAGTATGTCGCCATGATTAGTCGCTGAGTTCCTCCTCGTCACTGAAGTAGGCACTCTTTTTGATCCTGGGTTTCTTTGAGTCGTCGGATGTCGACGCCCGAGCGCTGCCCTCTTGATCTGAGGCAGTCTGCTTCCTCCGATGTTCCTCTTCCTCAATTCGGGCTTGCTGGGATGGGCATAAAAGACACAGGAAATATGAAGACACTATAATCTAACCGCAAAAGTTTGTGGCAAAGTTTTTTTTTGTTTTCAATTACCAGAGCTACAAGTTCAGGAAGACTTAGGAAGTTAATGCTTAATAACGACTAAGAGGACTAGTTCAAACAGGTATGCTGAATCCCAGTGTTAATGTAACAAGTGACAAATTGGTCATAGGACACACATTTTCTGATTAACTTGCCAAATTGGATACATTAATTTGAATTAGGGATGCATGATGAAGGTTTTTTAGAGATCTGATATGCTGAAATTTTCCATCTCTTTTGGCGGATTAATATAGGAACATATTTTTTCCACCTAATTCCACAGAACATATTATGCTATTATTGTGATGGCCCACTGGCAGATGCAGACATAAAATACAGTCCTTTCCAAAATGTACACATTCACTGGGCAAAAAAACAACAACTTTATATCAATTTCTTCTGCTTCTTTTATATAACATTTACTTACAAACAAAACAAAACAAAAAGATTACATATCAGCATGTCATAGCAGCAGAAATTTAATGATGTGCTGATATTATTGTCCATCCTTAATTTTAATCCATTTTTAAAATATATATTGTCTATTTGTGTTTTCTCTTTGCTTTCCATATGAGAATACTAACCTGAAAGGCTATGGCTTGGCTAAGACTATCAAGGGCTGGGTCCTCCCCCTCCTCTTCACTTTCTTCCTCCTCACTGTTAGGGAAAATAGGTAGGGATTAGAAAAATTACTCGGTGTACATCCCATAAATATCTGATCAGCATAGATATTAATTGTAGCAATATGGAGCACTTACACCTGCTCAGGTTGTTGAGCCATTTTCTTCTTTTTCTTTTCTTTCTTCTTAGGAGGTTCCCTCTCTCCCAGCATGTTTTTGGGACACGCATAGCTGAGGTGCCCCACATCCTGTTTAGTGTAAATTGTTAACACACAAAATGATCATGAAATGACCTTCAAACACCTGGCAACGGTCTGTAAGTTGTGGGGGGTGGGGGGGTGGGGCGCAAAATGAGGGTGTAGTGTTATTTTGCCCCATACAAACAGTGTCATTATCTTTCATTCTGTAGTTATTTTTTCACAGTAAAAGCACAAACAAAAGGAAATACTTGCAAATAGAGTCCTAAAACCATCTCACTGGAGAAAAGCATGTTTAATATGGACTCACCCCACACTCGTAACATTTCGTCTTGTCTGTGTAGTTGCGTCTCCTTATAAACTCAGCTGCTCGCCCGTTGTCGATGGCAATGCTCACCTTCACTGTTCTGCCAAACAACTTTTGACCAACCACAACAGACACATAGAGGCCTATTTAATTATCTAACAACTCACAAGCAAATGACCCCTAAAGAATCATTGCCAAAAATATAGATTACACTGACTGAAGCTCAGACTTTTAGATTATTTGTAATCCACCAACAGTGTGAAACTGGACCCACCTGTTTGTTGTTCAGTGATCTTGCACAGTTATGGGCTGATTCTTTGTCCAAGAACAGAACAAACGCCACTCCTTTACTCCTGCGAGTGTCTTTATCCTTCACAATCGTAACCCTGAGAAAAGTATGGCAGATATATATATATTTTTTTTATTTAAAAAACATAATATTACATTGTCATAGAACATTATTCAGTGTTTTCATCTGACTTGTACATGATGGTTTATGATTTCTTAAGCCACTCTGCATTGCTGATGCTATAAAACTACAAATAGTGACAGAGCCATTACTCACTTCACAACTTTTCCATATTTAGTGAAAAGCTGAAATGAGAAAAAAGAGGTGTTCAGTAAGGAAGTAGCATGGACACACATACAACAATAGATACACAAGACTCAAGTTTGTTTCAGTTTCATTTTGGATCATTCTTAATTCAGTTCAGGCGTTATTTAATAGTGGCCATTTCACTGTAGTAAGAACATTTTTTAAACATGACATCACTGTATAAAATGACCCACTGTGCCCTTTAGGATGATCACAGCCTCATGAAACTTTACATCCACAACCTAGAGGATAATTCAAAATACAAAAATCACAGTAAATCCTAGAGTGCTTGTTGGTAATCTCCACCAGGAGCCAAAGAGAAGGACACAGAATTTAGGAAACAAAGAATGATCTTGGTCTTAAAAGTGAAATGACACATTGAGCTTTACACAGGGCCTGTAAATAAACAGCCCAGCCTCCTATCAGTTAATGCACTGGACAACAAGACTCAACCCAAGTATTTTTTAAGATTTAAACCTGCAAAAACAGACTATCATTGAAAAGTACTGATGAACACGCAGTTTATATAGCAGAGACACAACACCAACGTTACAACGCATCTTAGGCACTTTCTACCAAATTAAGAAACACAATACCTTGTGCAGGTCATTGTTGGTCAAAGAGAAAGGCAGGTTGGACACGTACACGGTGCTTTTGCTCGGTGCCAAACCCCCACTCATCCTGCTTTTATCTGACGAGGGACTGACACTGTCAAACACACGATTTAACATCAACAACAACAACAACACAAGCAAGCCACGAAACGTCAAGCACACCAATTCATCTTAAATCACCGAGCTCAATGAGAAACAAACTTCACCAGTAAACCACCACCGAGTTAAAACACACAGTCGTCTCCTAAAGCACAATTTGAAACAGAAACATCAACCTACATGTGTGAGGGATGTTCATTTAGCAAACAAACAGCCAGCAGGGTCCGGTGAAGTCGCACGATAATGACGACGCAGCTTGTCTCCACCAATGAAAAGACGCATTTCGTGTAGCTACCGGGAAAGGCTAGTGGATGGTAAGATTATTTTCATATATTGCATTGTCCAAATGTGGCTTTTTCGCATGTTAGTTGGTGCATGTCGCCCTATTGTGCGCTACGAGTCGTTGTACATATTTATTTGTGAATACAGGCGTGATAGTAACGGCCTGCTAGCACGCTCTCGGGTGAACTAAAATGTTAGCAACAGACGGAGGCTAGCTAATTAGCAACGCTAACCGTTTATGTTGGTTTCCATGACCGTAGCTGGCTGTTATAAACTAATTTCCCCACACGGGTGAAATGTCGAGGAGTTTTCCAGTTTGTCAGAGGTTAGCTGGCTGTCCTGCGGCGTTGTGTGGAGCAATGTGTTGTCACAGGGACATTTCCATGCTCGTACAGCAGGCGTGTTGGTAAATGTTGAATGGGGTCAGCGAGTTCTCTCCTGTCAACTTGCTTTAAGAAAAAAGGGGGAGAAAATCCTTTGGCTTCCCTGCTTGTGCTTATTCCACCTTTCATTTTACCTCTCAAATGACGCCAGTTTCTCTGTTTTCTTTAACTCCTCCACATAATGTCCTGTGTATGTAGTTTGAGGGAGCTTACTGTTTGGCTTTCACATCAGTGTTGTCCAGCTTGTGGCAAAAAAAACAGTGTATTTTGTTTCCCATGTTACTGAAAAAAGGATGAATTGAGCTGAAGGTATATTTTTAAATGTTTTAAGTTAAGGTACACTACACTGAGAAAACCTAAAGGCAGAGATGTAGGGCTGGGAAGATATACTTATCTCTTGATTTGAAGCTGTCATGATACTTGGATGTTGATTTGATATGTATTGCGGTTTGATATGATTTATTGCGTTTTTTCTGTTTTGAATTATCCTCAAGTTTGTGGATGTAAAGTTCCACGAGGCTGTGATTATCCTAAAGGTCACATTAAGGTTAGTAATAAAGGGGAAAAAATGAGATACTTAAGTGATTTTTTTTTCTAGCCACCCCTACAGTGATGGAACTACTGAGATGCTCTCACATCCTAATACTCTGTACACACAGTCTCACACTAATCTTTTGTCTTTTCACAGGTTATGTTGAAGATCTAGCTTAGTTTCCTTTGTAACACTGTTTCACAGCAGTCCTCGAGTTGACAAGTAAGTTGGTGATCAGCTTTGTATTTTCTCTACGTTTTCTCCTCAGCAGTTCATCGCCAAAGCAAAGAAACTGTGTTTAAGTATCTAAACAACAATAACTTTGGTACAGTGGCCTGTAATAGAACTAAAAGCGGGACCAAAATGTACACAGATGGCTAAAACCAAAAATTGTGAAATTTCTCCACAGGAAAATCTATAAAAGTGAGGAGTTCAACCAGGCATTTTTTTAGGTTTTGGTAAATGATTGGATGAAAAGTCTTGAAAAGTGCAATTGTTGTTCTAACTGTTAACATCTTAGTAGCTGTTCTCTTCTGATACATGCTGCATTATGACTATATATTTAATCTCATTTTAAACACACTGATGTTCTGCATGCTGTGGCGTTTATGTTGGCAGCCGTCAAACATTGCCTCCCAACCTGCAGATTGAATAAACTGTCAAATTTCCATTCTCTCATCCTCAACAAAAGTGTTGTGGCCTTATTGACAGCCAGTTGCTCCGTCACTATCAACTTCAAAGTGATAAATCTATGGGAAACATGTAAATCACAAAGAGGAAACAGAGAGAGGAACTTGTGAGCCTGCTTATTGTTTTGCACTATCCCTGTACGTCTAATTCCTGTTCTGCCCTTTGCAGTGACATACAGGAGAGAAAGGAATATACGAGAAATATATGAGGAACGCTTTTTACAGGAGAGACCGGTGAGTGTCTGATAGAGCGCAGTATTTTGTTTTGAAAGTCTTGTCAGTCTTTTTTTCTCTCTTTTTCATCTTCCTCTTCCTCTATTAGTTTTTATACAGTAGTATCACATTCAGTAGTAGGTGAGAGTGACTTCAGGTTACAGAATTGCTGTGTTTGGGTTCTGGCAGTTTGTGGGTCATTCACAATCACAATGTCCGCTACACGATCTTAATATTCCTGAAAGTAGGGAAACCATGATTAAAGAGCGTATTATAGAGGTCACTAAGCGATAAAATGATGTTGGGCTAACAACTTGAAGCTTAGGGGTAGGACTTTAGAGAGCTGTAAAGTCTTAGCTGCCACCATTGGTAATCGACAGCCTGGTAACATCTAGGTTGCGAGTCAAGTTTCTTGATGCAGCCATCTACCATGCAGTGAAGTGGGGAAATAAAACGTTGTGGGTGCACACTTAAAAAAAACATCAGAGATGATTTTCTACATTAGCTGTAGAGGTCTTGAGCTTGCCAGGAAACCATGAATGGCCTCTATAGACAGTTTTGACACAGGTCTGGAGGGTTTGGAGAAGAATAGAGTGGATTTAGTGAATTCCAGTTTTTTTGATACGCATGAGAATTGCACAAAAATGCCTGAAAAAGTTTGGAAAGACATTATTCTTGTGTTCTAATACACATAACTGCATAGCTACACAATCTATAATGGAGTTAGTAGTGTTGTAGTGTGTTGTAGTTCATAATCCTATTAACTATCCACTGTGGCTTACTTTGTGTTGTACACTGACCAAAGTCTTCAAATCCAGTGAAGAAGTTGGATTAACGTTCTCAGCCACAACAACTTGTTTAGATGTGCAGGGTTTCCGCCACATGTAATTGATCGTGGCGCACCGCCACGGCTAAATAAAAGCCGCCACGGCTTGGGAATGATGATTTTTTTTTTTTTTTTTCGGGTGTTAACACAATTTAAAGTATATTGTATGAATGACCTGTGAAAACGACCCTACATACACACATAGCATATATTTGCGCACATATACTTACTATGATCAGAGTTTTAAATGATACATTAAATATCACGACATGTTACACTACGCCGCAATTAATTTTATTTTGAAAACGCACCGGAGTTATCACCCCCCTGCTTTGTCCTACTGCTGCGCGCTTTTTCGGATTGTGGATGGCTTGTGGCTGGGGCTTCTGCAGTGTTCCTGGTAGTATTTGGGGGGCAGGAGCTGCTACAGGAACGTCCTCTGGCTCGGCCCTCTCACCTGCCATGACTCCACTGAGAGGCCGAGTGAGAGGACGTTCCTGTAAAGTTACCGGGCGGTTGCGCGACCATGACCGGGGCATCAAAATGCGTGTTGTTAAAAAAGCCTGTTGTTAGCGTTAGCTAACGTCCGCTAAAGCTAATGTTAGCGTCCCTAAAAATGCCGGCTAAAAAGTGTGTTGTTAGCGTTACCTAGCACGTTAGCGTTAGCTTGGTAGTGTTGGTCGTGTTGCTAGGGACGCCTAGTGCCCGGCTGTTTGCTTTCTGTTGACACCACATCGCGCCGTGAGTAAATCCAGTCAGCACCAAGTAAACCCCAAGCCCCACCCAGGTTTGGTTTTTCTCAGCATCAATGGGCCACCTCTGGCAGAGTTGAACTACAATAGAGCCTAAGAGCTCTTTTAAAAAAAAAAAAAAAAAAGAAAGATGAAGTGCTCTCAGCCAGGCTGCACACTGCCAATAATACAGTCTTGCAATATATAGCAATGTAAATAAATGTGTTTCTGTTACATGCTAACACATTTGGTCCTGTTGGCTTGCTTGCCCCCCCCCCCCGGTGGGGACATTATGGTTGGGGGGGCGGGGGGGGGTTCCGTCCACCTCAGCACCACAGTTTCAAAAAATCCTGGGGGAAACCCTGGATGTGTAAACATAATTGTGCCATCAGTCTTGAGAATTTTTACTGTTAAATCACCCAAAATAGTCTGAATATTTCAAGTGGAAAATGTCTAGGAGGAGACAGTGTGGTATTGAAGCATCACTGCCCTTTTAGTGAGGTGTTTGTTTTTTGTTTTGTTTTTCTCACACAGCATCCAGAATCCCACTACCTCAGACACACTGCCTCTTGTTGAGCGCTTGAATCTTGGTTTGATTAGTTGAAAGAACATTTAGACGATTTTATTTATTTTTCATTTCATTATGAATCTACTCTTATTTTCTATTGAAAGTGTGCACCATATGAAAACTTAGACTGGGGAGGATTTAGGGACTAAGTGCTATGCTGTTTACTAATTTCATATTTTTTATGGACTTCACATGCATTGTTTGATGAGTGAGGATGTATTGCATGTGAGATTCCCCTCAGCTTTGTTGAAACTGCTTTGAATTTTGAATCTGAGGAATTCCCCAGAATGAGAAGTGATCAAATAATTGAAAATAATGAACACAGTTTAACTAAAAATGGTTAATAACGAAATGCTCCCATCACGGTAGGGGCCGTACCCACGAGCAGCCGGGGCGGGGGAGAGGAGGGGGCCTTTTGGCAGACCAGAGGATGACTATGGCCGTGGTGGGTATGAATACGATGGGGGTCCCCGCTTTTTCCCAAATGGAGGTGGCCCACGCAGTTACCATGGCGAGGATCAGAGGGGGTACCATGGCGACAACCTTCACTTCCCAGCTGAACGCAGAGCTGTCCCACCATCAAGGAGGGTGAGAGGATTACTGTTGTGCAGAATTATAATACTATTTTTGTTTTAGTTTTTTTTGTCCATATACTCGATGGGGAAAAAAAGTAACAGAATACAAATTGTGTGCAGGTAAGATTAAATAAAAAAAAAAAAAAAAAACTGAAGTTTGAACAAGCAGTCATAAGCGAAAGATGCTGAGTTAAGCACACCTGAAGTGGATAACTAAATTACAGCGAATTGGAAAATATACAAAGGCATACAGTTACAAACACACTGGAGGAAATTCGGCAAAGCCGTTCCAAAACAGTATGGGCTGGAAAGTGACTTGTAAAAGCCAAAAATCTCAGCAACTGGCAAAGTAATTGTTGAGTCTTTGAGTATCACAGCCCTGATCAAAACCAGGCAATACAGTATGTCTTGTGCTGTGGGACAATGGAAAATAGTTAATATAAGCTTTTCAAATAAAAACTGTAAAATGAATAAATAAATTGGAGAGAAGTCGGTTCCCTTCTTTTGCTAAACCAAAAGCAACACATCTATAGTTTAATTTAGTTGAACTCTCAAACTTCTCCACAATGTAGTTAACTATTAGTTTATTTCCATGTAGAGTAACTAACTGATCCTCAACATGCAGGGACAACAGGACATCACATTTAGAGCAACAAGACAGCACAAGGCATGCAATAGATTGTTTACACAATTGTTATTTGTATAAACAGCATATGAGAAGCTGTGGGGCAGAGGACATCATACGGCAATAGAATATGATATTCCCCTATGCAGGATATGGTGTAAATTATCTCCTACGTGGGATGGACATGGTTCAGCATACATTAATGCTCTTGGTGTGTGCGAGGAAGTGGTAACAGACACATTAAAATAAGAGGGTGTCAGTAGATTACTAATATTTTATCTAATACCCTCTAGTGTTGGCTTCACAACAGTTATACTTTGAAGAATTTTATTTCCAAGCAGTAATTAGAAATTCAAACCCATGGGGCTAAAACTCTGTTTTCCTGGCAGTTTGTTATTTTTCTCACCCCAAAATCATCCTGCATTCTGTGATGTTTCACTGCACTGCGGGTCTGGAAAGTCTGTAAAAATATGGGAACTGAGTTTGATTATTCCCAGGTTTTGGGACGTTTTTTCAAATAAACAGTACATACAGTATGTATACTGTATGCCTGCGGACAAACTGAAATTTCATATTATGTGAGGTGTTGTTGTAAAGAGCAGTCTTTAGTCTCTGAGTGATGTTGCCTAGTTGACAGCTATTAAAATTCACAAACCTGAGATTCTTGCACTAAAAACCATGAACTTGCAACCTAATCAAGGCACTGATTTTTTTTTTTTAGCCTCACACCCAAAAGGACATCTTTGTCTAGATAGGGCTTCTATAGGTGAAAGGCTTTCGATTTAGGTGTGAAAATTTACAGACTCTTTCTCCCATACAGTTTGTCTTGAATGATTGTTATTTTTATACACACATCCAGGTATATCTGCTTTCAAAGTTTGCTCTTTGGATTATTCACATCCATCCAGATGGATTTTTAATTATTTTATCACAAGTTGTAGTTTCTTTCACCTGTGGGTTTATTTCTTCAAACAGTGTTTTTCCCCTGTTTTGTATCATTTTATCTTAAAGGTTTCAGTGGTTTGTTCTGTGTATTGTGTCTTGCAGGAGGACTATCCTTACAGAGTTCCCAGAGAAGACCCACATACAGGACGCCCCATGGAGTTCGGGTAAACTGTTTCTCCTCTAGTGCCTGCTATGCTGAAATGTTTTTGTTTGTTTCATTTTGTTATTTTTTTAAGGGGATGCAGTGTTTTTCTGTCTCGTCTGTCAAGTTATATTTCAGGAGTGTTCTAATCTTGAACAGCAGGGGACAGTCTATTTCCACCCATCTGAGTCGTGAACAAGTCCACTGTGTTTATTCTCTTGGATTGGCCTGAGGGGGAATGGGGGGGGTCTTCACAGCAGTAGGCCTCTGCTTTCAGTATCCCTCCCTGTGTGAAATGTTTGTTTACATAGCACTGAGCATAAATCATGGTCGGCTCTGACCCATATTGGCCTGTCTCAGCTTATTCAGATCTCCTGCAGCACCAGCCTCAAGGCTCGCTCAGCTCTGCACTGTTAGAGTTTAGACAACTTTTCTGTCCAACAGTGGTTTAATTTCTGAACAGCGTCCACCTTTAGGCTGCAGGGGGTTTCAGAACATTAGGCTACAGATTGGTTTACTGTGTTTATTCAAAATCCATAGCTCTAATCCTGCTGTTATTTAAATAATTTTATGCCATAGTATGGTAATGTCATCTGTTGTCAGCACTTTTTGCTTTGACCCCTGCAGACTTTACTATTGCATCCCTTTAAATTTGACAATCTAAGCGTTGTAGCTTATCTTACTGTTGTCCGTCACTGCAGATATGAGCTTCAGCTGAAAGGCTAAAATGTAAATGGCATGGCAAGCCAGACTCCTGTCTCTTCTTAGTAAAGCTTTACTTTTGGGTTCTGAGGCTATTTTCATCCAGGAAATCATATTGAGTAAATGCAGTCTCTTCCAGAGACCCAAACTCATTTAATCATATTGCTGTGCCGGTAGTGTAGGGCCCAACACAAACAGACTCGTTTTGAAGGCGGACTGGAACTGCCAGTTGTTGGAAACACTTTCAGCTTACCATCACAAGCTTTAAAATGGTACTTTATTCAGTACCATCTGAGGTTGAATGGAAGCATATTTTATCATGTGATTGATTGCATTATTGTGTGTTACATGTTATATGCCATATACGTTGCCACATTGAAACATCTTATTCTCTAAATTAAAATGTGCAGGAACTAGTTGCAAAGTAGAGACGTGATCACAGTATTTTGAAGCACTTTGTTACCCCTTAAATGGTAGTGGCAGCAACATTGAAAATCGGAATGGAAAATTGGCATCACGTTTCAGACTTTTACTGACTAGTTTCACAGCTCAGCATGCCAGACAGGGCTACGTAGGTTTTCACTTCAAACACAACTCTGGCTGCTTAAGGGCACCGAGGTCACCTCTGGGCTCCTGATTGGTGGGATTGGTGCAGGGAGAGGTCAGAGGTCAGTTGAGAGGCAGAGCATAGGGGGCAGGGACTCCCTAAAAAAAATCATGCATGGCTGGACGTACAGGAGACTGCAGAAGTACTATTTGAATGCCATGGCATTGATGCTTCTTGCACTTTTTCATGATCACCTTGTGGCTGGAATCTCTTGCACGCCAATTACTGAATAACTGTTTGGAGTCATGTCAGGTTCCTGACAAACTACAAGGGCAGAAGCAGTTTGCCCACATTTTCAGACCATTATCTGGCAGTTGGACGAGTTCCACCTTGTACATTTGGTCTGTCTGTTTACAGTAGGCCTTTGTGCTGAGTTGTAACCATATTTGGCAAGTATGAGTTAATCACCCTCAAGTGTTTTTTTTTTTTTTTCTTTGGCAACATATTCCTATTAATTTCTAGATCTTGTTTAGGAAGATGCCTGTGCTGTTTCATTATGTTTTAATGTACTGTGTGTATACGTTGCATTTGGCATAACTGGTATATAACTCAATGGATACAATGTAGCACTAAAACTGCCATTGTTAGAAGACATTCCACTGAGGACTCTTGTACTAAAAATGTGCACGGCTATTGAATTGCTAAGGCTCTTTGAATAAAAGCATCCAATCAAGTGGTATTTGTTATGCTAGATGTTTTTCTGTGTGTGTGTGTGTGTGTGTGTGTGTGTGTGTTTATAACTGAGCCACATCTGTTCTTCTTCCCTCAGCACTCGAGCCCCACCTCCTCACAGTGTGCGAAGCCAGGGCATCTACCCAGCACCCAGATCCCTCCCAGAAAGCGGAGAAGACACACTAGTGCAAGCCATCCTCAACTTGGACAGAGGGTACAAATGAATGAATGTTTTAAATCAGTCCTTAGGGGACCATTATGGTAATATTCACTATGGTGTAAGCCAGCCTTTGTCAACCAAGTGCTATCAAGGCTCCAAGTTTTGTCACTTTAGTTAAACATTACATCACTGTCAACCAGAGAGGAGGAAATACTCAGTGAAATCAACTGGTGTAGTCATCAGTTGGAATGAAAACCTTCTTGCTTGTGGGTCTCAGTGGCACATGGTTGACGACAATTGGTCTAAGCCCAGATAAAGAAGGAAAGTGAAAGAGATGTTTGGTCTGTGCTTGTTGTTGCAGATGTCACTTTGACATAATTTCCTTGTTTCTTTGTCTGTCCCTCCTTCCCTCTGGTTCGCTGTTGCAATTTGTTTTTCTTTTTTCAATCTATCCTCCCACTCTTCCACCCCCACCTCTTACTCTGCTATTGCTCATTTGTTTACATCGAGTCCAACATACTTTCTGTACTTTGTTGAGTCCATAAAGAGCAGCAGCACCAAAAATCTGCTCTTAATCACGTCTGATTTTGTGTAGATATGATTGTTTTGTCCCGTATTTACCACACACGCACACTCCCTTTGTTTTCTCAGAGAAGATCACTACAGGAGAAAGGCAGCACCGTTCCCTCCCATCAGAGAACGTTCCCCTGTACGCAGAGAGGTGGCCCGCTCCCCCCACAGTCGCTCCGGCTCCAGTGTCAGCAGCAGAGGCTACTCACCAGACAGGACCAAGAACTTGCCCTTCCCTTCACAGCAAGGCAAGAGTGCGTACAATAATAAGAAATCCTTAAAACTTCCCTTAGCCTGGTGTAGTGGGGGTCTCTACACTTGACATTGTGCTTGGGAACAACTCTCCCTCTGTCTTTTTTATTAATTTTGAATTAGAGGAGGGGGGTCGTGACAGAGCAGTGGCCTGTCAGCTATTGGTCCACACATTAGTAACGTCACAGTCAAATCAAAGTCCTTGCAAAACAAGTCATTTATTTGTTGCCTGCAATTCCCCTGGTCATTGTGGTAATGCATGTTGATGACCAAAGTGAAATTGTGGCCCATAATGTATTTCAATACTGTGCTGGAATGCTATAGAGCATATGCATACTCCACTTTTTGGCAGCAGACAACTGTGGGTGTAGCACATTTCACAGGCCATATTGACAATTATGAGTGTTCCAAAGACTATGAAGCCCCCACACACCATCCTTTCCTAATGTCACAATTCCTTTATTGAAGCTCACATTGGGAGTATATTGTTGGGACCGTGTTCAAGGGTGTGTCTGTGTGTCACGATGGTGATTTCAAAACAACTATGTGGCCAGTTTTAAATTGGACAGCATTTGGCCAGAGGTTGGTTTTAGGTTTCCACCATGTCTCACAAGCAGCATTCAGTCAGTATAAATCTATATAACAGTCCACAATTTGAACTAAATCATTCAAACATTTGACACCTGCTGTCTCCAACTACGACTTTAAGCTCGTCAAAGGCAAAGGAAATATCAGGCATATGAAAAACATCATGATTTTATACAATATGATCGACAGCACATTTGAAAATTACAAATGTAAATTCACATATTACATCATTTTAGAGGTATGACGGTTTAACAATGTATATGTATTGTTTTGGAACAGCAGTCCTCATTTTCTCTCCTCTTTTTACTAATTTGCCATCTAGCTGCAGTGATAACACTTCTGCTTATGACTGATATATGACTGACTGGCTTTGCAGGTGTGGACGGTCCAGAGGGACATGCTGGTATTTCTGAGCACCTCTGGGGGGCGCTCTTTTCCCAACAGAGCGGACATGACACTCTGGGTCTGTACACTGAGCCGTGTGGACAATGTTGGACCTGGGTCGCAAAAGGCTGTCGGTTCCTCACATCTCTTTGCCTCCTTCTCATGTCAGAACACATCAGAGGGAATCATCCCACACCCCATACATCTCTACTGACGAGATTTGAGATGGATGCAAGGATGGCGGAAACAAATCAAAAGCCATGTGTTACTTAAAAGATTTAAAAAGCAAATGAAAAAAAATGTAATCAAGTTTGACCATATTATGCTCAATAGTCAATTAAAATAAGCATTCTTCATATATACTTTAATTCTAACCACAGTGACTATATTTGACCCAGGTCTTTAGTAGAGTGAAGTTGCCTTGTGAATTTTGATTCCTAATTAATAAGTAAAGGCAGCTTCACTGTGTAGAGTCCCTTTTATATTCTATCCCTACTATCTGCCCCAACCCCCCGCCCTCTTCGTGGAGGTACAGTAGCACTTAATTTCCATGATTCCTGCACATGTCCAGAAATACATGAATTCTGATCATTTCCTAAAAATGTGTTAATTTTAATTTCTAACAGGTTATTTTTCAGGGAAGATGTACAGCTACACTGTTTATGTAGTTGTAATTCTAGCCTCCATATTGTTGGCATTTTTAACTTTCATCACATTTGCAAACAACTAAATTTGTTAAATATAATGTGTGCCTTTGAAAAAGTGTGGTATTTTGAAAAGGAAAATGTGCAGGAACTGTGGATTTTACAGTCCGGATCAAGGTCGTTCAAGCAAGGTACAAAACAGTGTACTTTTAAAAGACCCTGTGTATAAAAAAAAATAATGTAGTCCCCCAGTGTCTTGTGTTAGGCTTGTCATAAACTTTCTGTGCTGTTCTGTACTAAGCCCATAGGTACATGCCTGCACTCTCAGCACACAGTCAAACCACTAGTGATGCTAAAAGTCTTGATGTGCCTCTGCATCGCCAAAAGCGCTTTCACAATCAAGCATCTCACCCCAGGTCTGAGAGGGTGTTTTCACACTTACTATTTTAAACCCAGGTTGAAGAGACACACATTTTTTAAAGATAATTTGTCATATATTTAAGTTAGTATGGAAAACAGTGCCACCATAGTGAACCAGAAATGGTATATCACAGGTGTAGAAACTAAGCCTGTCCTTAAATATTTTACTTCTCCAGATATATTTTAGTTGGTGATTTTCATCTTACATTTCTTGTGACAATTTAGTTGTATTTTATTTATTTGTTTATTTTTTGCCAGCTGATGCTGTTATCCTGGGAGAATAATACCAGTTTAATTGTTGTCATGGTAGCATCAGTTGTTACTGCTCTGAATGCTGCCAGTGCTGGGAGATCTCAACCCTGTTGTTTACACTTTTGGCCCCAGAGGAATTGCCTCTCCCCAGGCTGAAAAATATCCACCCTGGACCGAAGCAGGGTTGAATTTGCCCTGCGGTGAAATTTCTGTACCAGGCTGAAAATGAATGTGAAACTGCTTGTAAGCTTACCCCAAGGTCGCCCCAGGTTTAAAATGTGAGAGTGAAAGCGCTTTAAGTTATTATTTTTTTCCAGTGACAGTCTTTTGACAGTGGAGACAGCCAAAGTTGACATAACTAACATCTGGGCAGGCTGACAATAAATTTACTGGACTGTAAAATAAGCAAGTGCTGGGGTGCCTCCCTCTTTGCTGCACGTTGTTCGAAGGCTCTGTAGAGCTCAACCTCCAAAGGCCCTTGTCTCCACCACTAGTACAATTTCATGTAGGTCTTTTACCCTCTCCAGTGTGGGTCATCTTGTCTTTAACTTTCCATTATATTGGTGTGTGTTCTCATTGAGTATGCCCAGTGGACCTTAGAATAACAAGTGGTCATCCTGTTGAAGTGGCAGTGTGACAGACAGATGACGTGATGATAATTTTTTTTCAAATTAAATGCATGATCGTAGCCTCTTGGAAGTAGATACTGGGATCATTTTTTTTTTAAGATATAGTTATAGAATTTCTTCAGTGACAGTAGAGAGACAGGAGAGGCATTGGAGACAGAGAGAGAGAGAGACAGAGGGAGAGGATGACATGCAGCAAAGGGCCCAGGCTGGATTTGAACCCCGCTGCAGTAGGGCCTTAGCCTTGATACATGAAATGCGCTCTACCATATGAGTTACCGGGGCACCGATCCTGGCATCATTAAACACCATGTTACTTGAAGCAGCAACCTGCATCAGTAGGTAAAGCATCACAGCAATAATTGTGTTGGCTGGATTGCAGGAAGGCCATCAGATGTAGTTGTGATTTACTTAATGACTTTGTGGTTTGGTTTTCCTGTAACATATGACAAAACTTTTTCTCTTATAGACAGGTCAGGAAAGTAACCTCAGCCGCCATCTGATTTTGGCAGTGCATGATACATTATTTCTCTACCAACCACTTATGCAGGTAACCAAACATCATGTAGATGTCATTTTGTTCTAAAAATGTTGTTGGGTAGGGAAGTGGTGAAAATATGTGGTTAATATTGAGTTGAGTTTGTAGAGACTCTATTGTTTTGAGCAGTGCTGCATTCATGTGCTTCAACTAGACCAAGGGCACATTATACATGGTATATGCCATATTGCATTCCCTTTGCTTACATTAATGGAAGAAAGATGACATACAGATACATTGGATCTGAAATATACCAAAGTTATTATCACCACTGAACTTCACCCATTCCCAGTTTGGGTAACCTTAGAGAGTGAACATTGCTAATGTGCCCAGCAGCCAGCTTTCTCCCCCACTCCATCTGCCACTTTGTCAGGCCTCATAAAGATGCCACCGGTTTGTGTGTGGAAGAAGAGGGGAAGGGTGTAGGGTGTCTGATGGATATTCCTGAAGCCACAGTTTCCACAGTGGGGTGTTTTATTATTATGGCTAGGGCTTTAGAGTTCTCATATGGTCATAGACTATGATGATTGGCTACAAAGCCTTGCGTGGTGCTTCGGCTTCTACTCTGTCACAGGCCTGTGAGGAAAAGGCCGCTAGAAAGACAAATAGAAAGTGAGTAACTGAGAGAAGATAGAGGATGTGGTGTCCAATGAGCGACTGGAAATCTGTAGAGATTGGAGGAGTTGCTTGAGGAGTTTGTAGCTTGATGGTGAGCCATCTGTTTCTAAGATTGTTCCAGATGTTCTAGCCCAGGTACCTGTCTTGATCCTTGAGCACTACATCAACACCTTTAGTGCGCCCCAATAACCACACACACACACACACACACACACACAATTACATTTACTTGCCAGGTGTGGGACTGAAATCCTGCAGCTTCCTGCAATTCATCCTCTTTGTCTGTCTCTCTCCCTCTAGTTTACCTTTCTTTGTCTTTTCCCCTTTTTCCCTCTGCACCTTATGCCCTCATTCACTCAAATTTCACATTGTCCATTTTCTTGTCCTATCTCATTTCTTCAGACAAAGTTCCTGGCCTGTCAAGAGATGGCTCTCCACAGAGCACAACCTCAAACAAGGTAAGCTATAATAATTGAAAAGGCTAAAATAAATATCAGCGCTATCAAAGAAAAAAAACACTTGACTAGTGTTTATTAAATGGTTACATGGTCAGGCATGTGGTGAGTGGTTTTTATTACCGTTAGCTGCTAAAGCCAATTAGAAAATTATTTCAGTAATTTCAGAGAAAAACCATGGCCATCCATGGAAATGGAAGCATTACCCTTTGTAGATACATGGTTTTTGTCTTAAAATAAAAAATAATAATCTTTTCCAAATGTCCAGCCATGTAAGGACTCTTCATTTATTTAATGGATAGTGTGGATTTGACCTCTGTCACTGTACAGCTGAATGCATCTGGAACTACTTAAATTCTGTCCTTGTTATACTTCTCTAAGTGTTTAGTCCCCATTGAAGTATGTTAATGGGTTTTAAAGTGGCCCTCACGCAGAGCATGAAAGGCATCAGGGCTGTGCTTTGTTTACCTGTGGTGTAAGCAGACTTCAATCACACAGAGCCTTGTAACGGTAGAGGGAACAAGCGTAATTTTCGACACTAGTAGAAGTTGTGCCTCCCGAAAAGACCCCCCGTCATAGTCTTGTTTTCATCTTTTTGAAGAGTTTGTTTTAATTGTTTTTGGGTGAATTAAGCATTGCATTTAGATTTCTCTCACCAGCTTTTACGGATACACGCTTACTATGCTGAGATGTCTCCATCTTGGTGGAGCAATGTAAACAGAATCGGAAAGTGCTCTGGGCTACGATTTGGCGAGGGCCAGTGAGTCTAGGCTAGGGCCACCCAGACTGTATGTGAAGGGGCTAACTCATTAGCCCAAGTCACAGCTTTATCACAGGATCTAAGCCACAAAATGCTGGAATTCCCTGAGGAACTCATCGGGATGTGTTTAGATCTTTTAAAATGAACAATCACTTCCTTTTTTTTCTTGCAGTATATGACTGGCTGTGTTTGGTTGTCACTACTGTTGGCCAAATACAGCAGTACAGAGGCCTAGTGGTTTGATGGACTTTTTGAGCAGAAAGGTCTCAGGTTTAACCCCCAGAGGACCCAGTGTGTATTTCTCTTCGGACCGCACAACACCCTTAGCTGTGGTATAATAATGATATACCTGAGGGGAGTTCTTGCTTTTATAAAACCATTATCAAATACACTCAGTGGCCGCTTTATTAGGTACACCTGCACAATCTAATACAATCCGATACAACTGTTCTGCCATAAAGTTTACTTTTCTGCTGCCTATAATGCCCAGGTTTTCTTTTTGTCACAGTAATAGAGGTGTTCATTCAATTCCATGTTTGGCATTGAGCTCATAGTTAGTGGTGCTGTTGTACTGGACAGCATTTTATTGAGAGCTGTTTCTACTATTCTGTTCCCCTCATGCATATAAATAGGGATTACAAAAAATTAGAAACATCTCTCAATATAATGTAGCCCAGTATAAGACCTCTGCAAACTACAACCTCAGTAATGAACATACAGTTAAATTTACATATTCTCCATTACAAAAACAACTCCTTCATTCTCCTTCATCCTCCTCAACAAACACTGAACATTATAAACTTTCTTAAAAGGTAGAATTTATTGCAGAGCTGTTGCACTGAACTTCATTAGATTGTACCGGTGGACCTGATAAAGTGGCCACTGAGTGTAGAACAGTATAACAATTATGGTGACATTGCAATCAAAACAGTTTTTTAAATAATAAATTCTTTGCAAGAGTAAATTCTAGAAGAAAAGAGACCCTCGTGTCAGTAATGTAGCACCTGAGATCAAAGTTAACCTCACAAGTAATTTTTAAGGCTGATTGTTCTTGGATCATTGTTAGTTTGTATCATTTTTTTTTTACAGTTTGCAAGACAAAGTCAAAACATAATAGAATTATACAAAAGTCATTATCAGTGGTACACCATTATTATAACATAGCAATTGACCAGCCATGTTGCATGATTTGAGCTGTTTCTTTGTTTAGAGTCATTGAGCGAGACACTGAACCCCACCCGCTCCCTCACCGTATGACAGGCTCTTAAACTGTACATGGAGCAATCAACATAACTCTGTGGGCCCTATCTTGCGCCAGACTCCCTAAACCCGCTATTTGCGGATTTAGGATTTAGGAAGAGGCGTTCCCCCGTAAAAGTTGCTATCTTGTGCACCTCCCGCCATCCGCAAAACACCTCCGCTACCCGCTATATTATGAATAGGCGTGTTTTGGGCGTTATGCCAGTTAAACCAATCAGTGTGCCAGGTGCCATTGCCTTTAAGGGCAGGATGCGCTATCCTAAATCCTAAATCCTAAACCCGCGATGGAGAGAGGGAGGTAGATTTCTCAGGGCTTCTATACTGAGGCTAAAGCAAGTTGGCTTTATATACATATGATATATTATATTATAGGCGAGTTAATTCGGGAGGTGGAGCCACATGTGTCCAAGTGGACGTGTCACAAGGTTGTACTGATTGAGTAAAATCCCCGGGCCACACCACAGACACACAAGAGGCAGAGGTGGAACTATGTGTAAACTAATTTATTGACAAGGTAGATTGGGCAAATAAAATATTAAAAATAAAAATATAGCACAGCTGCTGGCTTATGATAAAACAATAAAACGTGCTAGCGTAAGTGTCCAAGTTAAAACAGTCTTTCCTCTAAACAGTCTATATGAGTAATATACTCAGTCCATTCCGGCGGCGTCCCGGTATCAGTCCGACCGTGTGCGTGGCGAGGCTCCGTCGGGGCGCGCATTGAAGCTGCCTGGGCGCGCTCTCGTAACAGCCCAAACTTTAGGGATAGCGGATAGCGGGTGGTCCTGACCACCCGCTATCCGCTATCCCTAAAGTGTGTGCGCAAGATAGCAACTTTAGGGAAAGCACATGAAACACGCCCACGAACACACCTCCAGGCGCAAATGACGGAGTCGGGATAAGGATAGCGGGTAGCGGGTGGCGCAAGATACCGTTTAGGGATAGCGGAAGCTCCTAAATCCGCAATTTGCGGGTAGCGGGTAGTGGCAGCGGATAGCGGGTGGCACAAGATAGGGCCCCATATCTTACTTTTGCACTAGCTAGACATAAACTGTGTTGACTTAAAAGTGTGAGAAAGAACTGCATTTAACTTTATTTGGCATAAAGCAAACTATAAATTAGTGTAGTGCTTTATTTATGTTATTATTTATTTATTTACTGTTTTCACTTAAAGGGAAAAGGCTCACATGCTATTAGCAGCTTTCAGATCCTACTCAAAACATCCTGGGAGTAATTTTAAAATTGCCAAGTTTGTAATACTTCTTGTGTTTACATATATTTGTTGTATGTTCACTGGATCATCCTTTGGAGTTATTTAGAGAGCACTTGGACATAAAATGTGGCTGAGTTCAGAAAAATGGCAGACCACAAGATAGACCACAAACAGGCATACATACATACACACACACATATACACACACAGGCCTTTCCTCCCATCCTAATGTGCATTTTCCAAAGAACCACCAGCTCCCCACCTCCCAATCAACTGCTGTGATGAAAGTTGAGTTGTAGTAAGTTCACCACCCCTCCATCACACACACATACACACTGTGGCTGCCTCTTTGTTTGATCTAACCCACGGTGCCGTGGTGTTGTTCTCTGCTCTCGGGGCACAGACCCATAACCTTGGCCAAGATGAAAGGCCTGTGCTGTGCCCCCAGTAAAGCTTTCTGTAATGGCCCTGGCCACTGCCTCCTTGCCTGCCTGCTGCGGAGGTTCAACAAACACACACACAGGCTTTCTGGAGCCATCTCAGACAGAACAGAACAAAGAGAGGCCACCTAGAGAGCAACTCCAGCTCTGGCTTAGAGCCTGGTTGGCCTAGTGGTTGGAGAAACCGTCATGTAACCAAAAGGTCACCAGAAGGTTTCATCCTTGCAAGACACAATGGTTCAATCAGCTGTTGCATGAGCTGAGGAAGCTGTTGTACCCTTGACTATCTACTTGCTATGAGGCTCTGGATTAAGGAATCAGCTGAATGCCTTTGATGAAAATGCGAGCTTGCCTTACTAGTTTCTACCCCTGTTATTGCTTATGTCTTAAAGTAGAATGCATACTTTAAATGGTCCAAAAAATTCCAACCTTTTATAATTTTACACTGTTGGATGTCAAATATTTGATGTTTAATGCTTTCCAGGAGTTACTTTGCCATGAAGTATTGTAGTTTACTTTTTAAGTTCACCCAAATTGCCTGATTTTCAGGTTGAGTGAGTGATTTCCTTTATTTCCCAGAATAATTTGGATTCAAAATACTTCCCATGTAGACCCATCTTGAATTTGGATGTCATTTTATGGTTCAAAGAGCAACCTGGCAGAAGCAGGCTTTTTCTCAATACCAAATGAAAGAAAAATATCGGTCTAACAGCCTCATTTAAGTGTTACATTGAGGAAAGATTGCCCATGCCTCCAGACTGACATCATTTCATTTCATTTTTCATCCATTTTTGCCAAGCTTATCTGCCAAATTTTGCATTGGGAGTAGAACGTCCCCTTCAGGTTTTACCGCACCCTGTGAGTTGAAATGAAAGGCTCAGACAGGGATATTTTTTCACATTGACCAAGGAGGCTGGAGACTGACAGTCAATCTAGCATACGTGCACTGACACACACTGGACCTCTCCCAACAATAGCCTCAGGCTAAGAAATCGAAGGAGAAATAATTGGATGATGCCTTATGAGTTGCATTTTTATTTTAGACCACACAAGGCTTTGTGGTCTATCATCTCCCATAGTTTTTTTTTTTTTCTTTCCCTCCCCTCAGCCGTCTGGAGATTTGATATGACTTAGTCCGTGGCCTGTTTCCCCTCATGTATGAGTGGATTTTAGTCATGGCTGGCCAGCTCCGCTCCCTAGCCATCAAGTCCTAATAGTTTCATCAGGAAATGAGCGATTGAAATTGAGCGCTGAACCAAGTTGGCCTCATTTCTCCCCTTGCTCTTTCTTTCGGCATTCCCAGTAATACTTATGAGCACTAGATCCTCTTGTCCACTCGCTCCAGTTGGCTCATGGCTTCCTTTGCTATCCTGCCCATTCTCTCCTGTAGCACTGCATACAGTCCCTGTGAGCTGAAGTGAAAACACAGCTGAAACATCACTTTAACTTTGCATTTAACTGATAACTTCGTATTTATCAATTGGCAGGATCCTACATGGCTTTCCATGGACTACTGTAACGAAAACCTGTCCAGAAACCTACTTAGAATGTTAAGATAGGTTTAACAATACCAGGAGCTGAGAGCAGCAAAAGATATACAGCTCCTATCATAGTCTTAAGAGAGATTTCCACGCTTTGAGTCCCAACTGGAATCCTGTCTTGTAAGCCAGAGCGCCTTGCTGTACCTTTTGGATGCTTCAGAAGCTGCCTCTGTGGGTTGCTGTAATCCCTGATCACAAATCTCTAAATCCTTGAGAGAACCAGTAATGAATACAGCTGCAAATCCACAGCACCCAACTTCCACAGGGCATATTCTGGTTTCCCAGCCTCACTGTTCAGCCTGGGCTGCTAGTAGCAGTATATCTGCGCTTTATTCATTCATATGCCTCATCTCCCACGTCTTCCCGATTCACCGTGCGTCCTATAAAGTTAACAGTGTTCCGGACCACAATAGTAGGTCAGGTCATAAGTTGGTGCTGACTTTGTCTTAAGTTGCTAGCCTGTGTCCTCTCACATTTTCTAACAGGTGTCCTCTAACCAAAAAGTATTAGCACTTTATCTTGTAATTTGCTTGCACTTGAAGGGGGACTAATGGAATCAGTCTTCCCTGTGTTATAGCTGAGTGTTTAATTAGAATTTTTAGGCAAAGTATTTGTACAATTTTATTTTTCTGTTATTTTCACTACAATCTTGTGGATTATTTTCTTAGTTTTTGGTCCTACTCTGGGTGCCAGAGTGTTTTTTTTTTAATTTATTTTTCTCATTTGTCATACTATGAAAATCCATTTTTCTTACAGATCTATAGCCATGACTCACATCTCCCTCCTACTCTCCCTTTAGGAGGAGGCCCATCCTCCAGAAGGAGAGAAAGAGGAGCCAGTGGCGGCTCCTGTCGTGGAGGAAAGCCACAAGTCCGCAGACGACTTCCAGGAGCGTCGAGCCCAGGCCATCGCAGTCAAAGCCCGGGAGATAGAAAAGGTGCCGTGTCAGCACATTTTCTTTCCAACTTATCCCAACTTTGCATTCTAAAATTTATGTTAAACTGATGTTTTCATTCAGGGTGATTTTAAAATGAGTGAGCAAGCAGGTTCAGTATCTAAATAACATATTATACCACAGTCAGTTCCAATCTCGCATTTTGATTGGCTGAGAGGAATTTTGATCAGTTCTAAATCCTCTGGCACTGACACTCCAGCTCCCATCTGTATCCATTTGTCTTCGATAACTGTAAGTAATGGCCCCTTTTCAAAAACTAAGGGAAACCCATAACCTGGGACTTGACAGAAGCCAAGATGTCTTGGTTCTGCCTTTTGTTTCCTTTTCTATTTGAAGGGTATGAAGTGCTTTTTCAAAAAAAATATAGTTTTAATGATTTTGTAGTTCTGCTTTTTTCACGGCACTATTTGGCTGTGTTCTCGATGCCTTGCTCTCCCAAATCCTGTAAAAAAAATTTTAAACATACTTTTCTTGTTTCCAATAGCTGAGTATCGTTGAATGCTGTAAGGCTTCAATTAAAAAAGAGTCAGAGTCAATCAAAGCAGTTGTGCTGCGTCAGGTTATTTAACCTGTTTTATTGTTCATTGTTATTTTTTTCCCCACACGGCTTCTGGGAGGACCTGCCCTTACTCTGCTTCTGATTGGCTAACCCAAACCTTAACCAACCTAACCGATCTATGGTATCTGCTGAGTTACCTTAGGAATATCTTAGAAATAATAGCAGTATGTGTTGTGTGTGCATGTGATTAACAGGCAGATCAGTGCAGAAGTACCAAAACATCGATGTAGTTGCTGCCACTTCTTTTACATTTGCGCTTTGTATTATATGTATGTTGCAAATAATGGTAAAATGCAGTTATAATCAAATGTACTGCATGTTTTTGTTTTTTGCTTGTTTTTTTCAACCATCTCATGATCATCCATTTAACAGAATAGTTCTTGTAGTTCAGCTTACACAACTCTTGTTAAAATATCTCATTGCTCCAAGCTTAAGTATATAGGATCACTTTTTTTTAATAGATGTCAAGGACTGGTGTGTCTTGCAATGAATAACATATATTCAGATTCTGATAGCTTTAAAGGTTGTCAGATTTTCAGTTTTTCTCCTTGGAAAACTATGTTTTGACATTTACAATCTTCTGTCTCCAACCAAGGGAATTTCTATGAATGTCAATTTGGGGCATGTGTAGCACATTTCCCTGGCATTCGTTCCCATACATATGCTGCGCTTGGGCTCTCTGACTCACAGATGGATTACTGTATTGGACAGGCATTAGTGGAACAGCCACCCATTATGTTACTAACAAGGCAGGAAATTAACTTCTCTGGCCACTTGTCCAAGTAGTGGGTTCATCCCAAACCTTACCAGTGACTTTCATTACTGTAGCAGCCAGATGTTATTTGGTAGAATAGAACCTACAAATAATGGTAGGGTACCTTTCAGAGAAGATGGTGCAAAAGTGAATCTTGACAAATTTAACACAATTTGCCTCCTGGTGGCTGTTGTTAATCTTTCACCCTGACTCCCTGACTGGAACAACTGCCAATTATGTCCTTAAACCAGCTTATTATCCCACAATGCTCACACACTGCAGTTATCCCCCAGTGCTTCATTTGTCTTTACAAATGCACCGGCACACATGCACATGCATGCACACAGGCTTTTGCAAATATCTGGATAAACTGATCAGATTTGTAAATTTTAAAAAATCACAGGAAATTCACAGGAATTTTTTTCAGTGACATTGGTACAGTGTCGCACACAGACTATTAGCATACTTAACATAGATATATACAGGCACACACAGTGTAGAAACACACAAAAACATACTCATACACAATTTGCGGATAAAAGCATAGTTTGGGCAGGGCATAAATTCGGCATACAGTAAATTGGCGAGGCACTAAACAGGGCTGAAACCACCTCAGGCTCGAGGTTTCAGCTCTGCTCAGTGATCTAATGAAGGCCATTCGTGCACCACTGGGCACTACCGCTGCTTTACTGGGACCATTAAACCTGAGCCAGCTCTGCCCCTGGAGCACACACTGGGCCCTCACATCGAGCTGCGCCACAGAACCCACTGGAGCTGCACCCCAGAGCCTATAAGCTGTTATAATGCCATTGCTGACGCTGCAGCTTCTGGCCTGTTTTATAGCCTGTCTCTTTCTCCCCCATCTGTGTCTGTCTTCTCAGTCACTCTCATTTTATAAGACACACCATATAATGTGCAGGGCTGTAATGTTGTGGTGTATTTTATGATCTCAGGTATTAGGAACAGTTTTAAAAGTTTGGCGTTGTGCAGAAAAATTTACACGACTACACATTTTAGAAACAGAAACCCACTTAATGATGAATGATCCTAAGATATTTGAGTATGACCTTGTTGGCTCTGGTGCTGCTTTGTCGTTGTCAACATTCAACGTATTGAACAGCTGCTATCATCAAATGTAGTCCCTAAGGTCAGATCTGGAAAAAATATGGAAGTTTAAAATGGAAAATGGGTAGGAGCAATGTATTCCATATTCATGGGGTTGTCGTATTTCAGATTTTCTTTCCAGGATTTCCGTTTTTTAGATACCCAACTCCCATTCATT
This sequence comes from Myripristis murdjan, assembly GCF_902150065.1. Classification (NCBI taxonomy): domain Eukaryota; kingdom Metazoa; phylum Chordata; class Actinopteri; order Holocentriformes; family Holocentridae; genus Myripristis; species Myripristis murdjan. The sequence continues at coordinate 14,521,309 of NC_044002.1, read as the reverse complement.
TTTAATGACAATTCCAGCTCTTCCCTGCTTCCCCTTTTGTTTTTTGTGTTGTGCTGATCGCATTTTTCAATCTTTGTTATATAGCACTCCTCACCATGTCCTTAATGAAAGACTGAATTGTTTTGTCTTCATTCCCTGAAGACATAGAAATATGAGGGAGTCTGAGTTAGCCTTTTTGTGTGTCAGTCAACAAAGTCAAGAACATAACTTGAATCTGAAACCAATGAGCCTCTTTCCATCTTTTGAGGTTACTCTGCAGGCCTGGAAAAACACTGAAAGATGAATTTAATAATTTCTGCATCTTGATAAGTTTGACAATTGCACAGAAGTCTGGAGAAATGTTCTTCAGTTACAGAATATATTCATGTCACATTTTCTGCTGTTAGACACCACAGTCCTATTGCAAGTTATGATATTTGCTGTTGTGCAGAATAATGGTAATCTTTTCTGTGTGTATCTTGTTAATAATCATTAGGTAGTCTCTATTATCATAGACCACAGCTGACCTATATTGTAAAAAAAAAAAAAAATCATCAGTAATTTGCAATTATTTTAACAAATAGTACAATTTTTATATGATTCACGATTTTAGTATGAATGCTTTTTTTGCATCCTAATTTTCATTTTCACAGAAAAAGCTATAGAATGATGACGTGTTTTCTTATCTCTGGAAAAGAGCCATTATTATGTATATGAGCCATCTTCATGTATAATCAAATTTTCTCATTTTAATAACATATCAAAAAAATTGTGATTTGGATATTGCACTTTGCTAGATTGCAGGTTTGATAATATTTCACTTAGTTGTTCAGCCCTAGCATAGACTACAGTGAATACTTGGATGCAGGAAAGAAATAAAAATGTTTATCAAATAAAAATAATTTTATAATAAGACCTTCAAATCATATGTGGTTACCTGCCAAAGTGGGTGACAGAGAGGGAAACCTACCAGTAAACTGAATATTTACAACCATTTGGCTGGTGGTTGACATTAATTTCCAACGTGCCCACCACACATAGTTAAACAACAGTTGCGGCCTTTCTTCAGTAGCTTTCACATGTGGTCTGTGAAGTTGCTGCAGTGTTTCTGTTGTGGTAGTCGCTCGTGTTTAGCCGCTTGACAAGTGTCAGCCAGATGTTTAACTTTCTGCCCCCAATCTGGTCTAGCCATCTCTTTTATACACATTCACACACACAGCCTAGTCTCAGTATCTCCTTCACAGCACACTAGTTGTCTCTATACTTTTAGATCACAAGCCGAACTTTCCCTGAGCCAACGTACTGGGCTCTGCTGTGGCGGTGCCTCAGTGTGTGTTTTTTTTAGCTAAGTGAAATTGGCCTGCTGAAATTCAACCTGAGCCCATTCTCATTGTCAGAGTTGACTTTGGCTGCAGTACAGAGTAACCGTTTGCAGTGAGTGACAAGGCAATAAAAGGTATTAAGTTCTTCTCCTTATAGACCAGTCTGTGATACAAAGGGAATTTTATTTCTTTTGTGAAGTAATCTAAATATATTTGTCAGGAGCATTAGTTTTTGATCTGCTCTACAGACCCTTACTGCTCTAGTAAAAAGATGGCACAGTTGGACCGTGGTTTCCAGCTACCTTGCCCTCCCTCTCTTTCACTAGCTGCCTTTCAGACGCTGAGCAGAACCACACTCCTCCTTGTGATCGTTTGGAAAAAGAAAGAAACTTTGAAGCAGTAACTTTGGTGGAGCCCTGAGACAGGCACACACTCAACACCGACCCCCGCCCAGGGTCAAGAACATGTCCTTTCCTTCCTGATTGGATAACAGGGGAGGGGCTTCAGGAAGTGCGTTTTTGAATACAGGAAGTACAGTTTCAGCACATTGTTATCTAGGAACCCCTTCCCTGGATTTGTAGTAGTTGTTATGGGCACATGATTGGATATTTCCTCAGAAAAGTTGATAAAATAAATTCATTGTCATCAGTTATCAGCTGTTGATGAAGAACATACAACGTTCATGAAAGATGGACAAGACAGTTCTTTGCTGCTAGATTCAGCCCTAGAGATAGTGTCGGTGGCTGCCAGTGTTTTGGTTTGTCGGACAGACGGGTTGGTCTAGCTCTTGTGTAACATCTTCCGCCTTGGGTAAATTTACCGTAAGAAGTACCTCAGGAATGTACATCTGCTGTAGAAACACTTAGGAGACTATGTATAACTATTTTCAGCATTATGATCATCTCAGATTTCCTGCCTGTGGATTTAGTTCAGTGTTAGATTGACTTAAGGAAGAGTTACAAACTTGGGTCACTGCACACAGTACCAATAATTATTAAGAACGAGCAGCCTGACATCTAGGCGGTGAACATTCAAAGGCAACAACTCTGCTTAAACTTTTTTATTTGGAAGTATGTGACAAAGTTGCATAAGGAAAGGAAGACTGTTCTCATTCCATCACCAGACATCCTCTTCAGTCTCTTAGTTATCAGGAGGATAGGTCTTGGCTCTGTGTTTGTTCTAAGCTCTCTTTATAATGTAGTGCTGCTCTGACAAAAAAAAAAATGTAGCTGTCACAGAGATTGTTTTGCAGTTTTCTTTTGTTTTTCTTTGATTTGATTTACAAGCATAGTCATTTAAATGTTAAGTGAGTTTCGCCAACCTTTGACCCTTCAGATGTGTTAAAAATCCATTGTGAAAGTTCTGGAAATACAATTTAAAAAAAAAAAAAAAAAAAAAAAAAGCTTTTTTCATTCCGACCTCACTTGCTCTTTGCAGGTGTGTGGCTTTTATTTAAGAGCAGAACTATTATCTCTGTGTAATGCAGCTTTTGGAAATTTGCCATCAGTTGTTGCAGCTGTATTAACTTCGTATGATGGCAGGCTGCTTTTTGAGCTCTCCAGTACTCAAAGCATGCCTTATGTCCTAGCAACATTTTGAGTAGCTATAAATAATCCTGGGACTTAGAACGCCCCGCAGCACAGTAGTCAAGGTTTGTATCTGATGAATGCTTCAAACTCGCCATTGGCTGTCCTTATTTTACACACACGGGACACACATATAGCACACACCCACAGCTGGGCAAAAGCTCACATACGCACACGTATCCCTTGCCTCTGAAACCGGACTCTGCTGTTGTCTTTGCCTGCGGCATGTCATCTTGAGTCACTTGATGAAGGCTTGATGCCTGACTTAATGAGCAGCAGTATCAGTGAGTTAATTCCCTTACGTTGACTCAGGAAAGAAAGTCTTGGACAAAGAAATAGAGAGGAAGAGAGTTAGAGGAATAGTGAAACAAACTAGAGGGTGAAAGATGTTAATGAAGCAATACAGCGACTGATGGAGAAAAAGGGAGAGCGGTGTCCCAGAGAGAAATGGATGGGGTCGCTTAGGTCCGCAATCAGTGAGTCATGTCCTGATGAGAGATGATTAAGAGTTCAGTATTTATATAGAAAAATGGGGCATCACAGTCTGTCCGTGGGGACAAAGTGAGCACATTATTTTCACTGTTAAATACAGCAACTTGCATTTCATCAAACATTTATGGGGGGTGGAGATGTGTCTCCAGTTTTGGGTATACATCTCCCTTCATTTGCAAAGGAAGAATATTGAATTATCTCCTTTTTGTGTTGCTTTTTTAACAGTTATTCATGCAGTGAAGGTTGACTTCACCCCTCACATTTTTATACATCTTGTAGCTGCCCAGCTTGACCAGACTTATGCCCCGTTAACACTGGCCTTAAATCCTGTGTAGGTAGGCTAATCTGACATCTCACTTGCACATTTTGAACCTTGCTCCACAGTTCTGATCGACAGAGGTGTAAATAGGCCACCTGTTTATTTCCAACCTGCATAGGTGCAAGGATACACGCTCTACATATTAGGAACGCTGTCCTATGCTCAGGGTAACATTAGCCCCTTTAATATGATAAAGGCTAATAAATCACCGTGTTTTGGATTGGATTCTGATTTACGTTCATTATGTAGTTGTAATGAGAGACCACCAGGGTTGAACGTCAGAGAAAATGTACAGCTGAGCAGCTCTACTGCAGTGGACTTGAGATTGACAGCAGTAGGTTAAGTGCCTTGCTGAAGGGCAGCTCTTATTTCTTACCGTGCCCCTCAAAGCTCTGCACCTGAAATCACAAAACTCCTAAAATGTTGTTCTAATATGATTTGGACACTCATATGCACAGAGTTTGACGCTGTGGAGGAAAGTCAGTTACTTGGAGAGAAGTAGATGGTGGAGTCACTGTCTTCTGTATGGGAATTTATCCTGAGCGTCCTGGGAATGCTGGCTGCCAGATTTCTGTTTCACTTCTTAACATGGAAATTGCTGCAAAAACGTTAACTTGTGCCGGGCTATTATTCACCCGGATACTTTTCCCCCCTGCGCCATTTTCACCCTTTTCCTTGTCCGTGTGTGTTTCTCGCTCCTGTTGAAGGATAATGAGTTAGAAACACAGTAAATTCTCTGTTGGGTATTCGACAAACCCAAGATAAAGTTAACAAGCAGAATCCAGCTGCTTTGTGTGTGAGCAATGGCCTTTCTCAACTGTTTCATGAGACATTGGAGGCTTGGTGTGAAATAGCAGCTCCCAAACAAGATTCCTCTTCCTTATTGTCCCTTTAACACCTGCTATAAGCCTCAGAGCCGCCTCTAAAATGGGGTTTTATTGGTCCTTGGGCCAGCCTCGCCAGTAGAAAGGGCCCTTATTGAACTTAAGGGGTGAAGTGTTTATCTTTTGACAATGCTGTGTGTTAACACCAGAGTGATCAGTTCTGGCTCAGTGATGGTGGTGTATTTACACCTAGACGCCAGGTAAGGCAGGAAGGAAACAACTTTTCATCTCTTCACTTAATGTAAGACCTTCTCTCTCAGAGCTCATGACCTTTGTCTTTTGGTACATTTTGACCGATTCTGCCTATAAATGACTAGCTTGTTGGCCATGACGCTCTGGCAGTTATGCAATACACGCTATTCTTTTCAAACAGAATTGTCTTTTCCACCTGTAGCTGTCACTGTCATGGTTTTGCAGCTGTCATCAACATTTATAGCTGAAACATACTCACTGTAAATCTTTTTTTCTAGTTTTTGAGTAATGCACCTCAAGGCTCTAATGGGTTTAAATTTATTCTATATAATTTTCTCCTTCCCTTCACGTGTCCAGGTGTACCGCCAGGACTGCGAGACCTTTGGCATGGTGGTGAAGATGCTGGTGGCTAAGGACCCCAACTTGGAGAAGCAGCTGCAAGTTCCTCTCAGGGAGAATCTTGGTGAAATCCGCGAACGTTGCCTGGAGGACCTCAGACACTTCATCAACGAGTTGGACCAAGTGGCACGGCAGCCGGAATCTTCTGTCTGAGATGCACCCGCTCCCCTCTTCATCCCTGTCCAATCACAAACTTTCTTACGAAACCATGGGCTAACCATAGCTCATCTCACTGATACATTTGCCAGATCTGGACTGTTAAGTGAGATTGAGCGTGGATCAGTTGTCAGTATAGGATGCTGATGGTTGGATATGACAAATATCTGGACAGACTCTGGATTGCTGGATTTCTGTATAGAGTCACGCTTGGACAGAACCTGCTCTTACAGCACAGCAACACAGGGAAGAACTCAGCATGGAGAGGAAATATATTGTTGCACTCAATCTTGAGATGAACAGTGTTAGTTTTGAATGGATCTTTTACTCTAAATACAGGCATTTTCATCTTGTCATTCACTATTGAAGGGTATTAATTGCAAAATGTCCTTTGAGTTTTTTTTTTTGTTTTGTTTTTTTGTCTTACTCAAAGAAATGTAGTTGGACTGAGAGCAACGTTTGATAAGCTGCCGATCTTGTCTCGCCATGGGGAATGGTCAAACATGGGTTTCATTGGCCTCTCACAAGAAAAAAACTGTTGTTGAGAGAATAAACTGCCAGCCCTCCGGTGTGATCATAGTTTTCCATTCACAGCTAAAGAAAGCCAGATAAGAAACAAAGTACTGTTTTGTGATATGTTCAGCGATGTAAATTTTTTGTAGCATTCAGATGTATGAGTTGGTGCTGCTAAATGCAGAACAGTGCTACATTTTTGTATAAAGTCTGAACACTCTGAAAACGTTAGATCTGTTGTTTTCATTGTTTTCTCATTTTGCTGGCATCCTGCCCTGATTCTATACTGTACAAAGCTTGATTAGATTAAAAATAAATTTGCACAAAACTGATGTTTGAAGAATTAACAGTTTTACCATAATCTATAGTATATTTTCACTGGAAATTGTATCCCATTAGGGATTATTCTGAGATGCCTTTTAAAGAACACTTTAATGGCAGTATTGAACATGAAGTAAGGGTTTGTTTAATTTCATATCCCCTACTGGTCTTTCATTTAAGGTATCACAATGTGGGCAGTCAGGATAGTCTCTAACCACAAGGTTACCATGCTACCTTTTTTTTCACAACTGAAATTTACAGTTCAACCCAAACCTCCAGCAGGGATTACATAAAAAAACAAACAGGTCCTCCTAGGACGGACTTTTCAGAATGGAAGATTATAGAAAAACGTCTAGGTCATTGAAAGCAGGCAAAACCCCAAAAGGTATTTGCAGCGCCTGTCTGGAAAATCGCCACTGCACTTTAAATTTTTTTGTCCCTGAGAGAGAAATGTAAGCATTAATACTATTACTGGCTCATTGTAAAAGCTTGAAGTGATTCTGGACAATATAGACATTTCGGTTTAAACAAATATATATCTTTTTTAAATCAAACAAAACCACAAGAGATAACAATCATTCTTGAAGCTTTGGAGAGAGTATTTATTAAAGGCTTCTTTACATTACAAAGCATTAACTGGTTATGACAGAGCAAGGGTAGTGAATTAGTTGGGCTGAATATGGTAAAAGGGGGGGGTGGGGGCATCTCTGCCATGACATTTTATATTTTGCACACCAAAAGTCAGTATTGTGGAGAATACATGTTAGAATAGACACTGTTACTAGGTAACATGGCACTTTACTGTAAAGAATACGGTTTGTGGAGTGGCACTTTCTTTTTCTCATAAACCATTGATGAGGTCAGTTTGTCAATGATTGCAACTGCTTTTTTCCATCATACACTTCAAAAGAAATTTATTTAAACCAAGGATATAAAAATACCAGTATTAAAATCTTAACTTAGTATATACATTATCATTTTACTATCATGTATTAAATAATTATTTGGTTAGTTTCTAGATGCTACTTTAATTATCAACCTTTGAGTTTACAATAGTGTTGCCATTTTAATGTACACAATGGTATTGCTTTCAACTTAACAGGAAAAAAAAAAAATATTGACAAATGCTGAAATGAGAAAAAAGTTTACAAGTAAATGTCTTCACAAATGTCTGTGCATAATTTAGATGTCCATTGTCCAGAAATATGAAAATTCCAACCAATAATCAATGTCCATTACTGGTCAGGGGGTAGGGCTTCCAAGTTCACCAGTCCTCACACATCATATTAGTGCTAAAAACAAAGTCCCAGAAGCTGGACCAGATTCGCGTAGACACACACACTCATTAAAAAAATGATTTTCTGACAATATGTTGCACTGATCTGACCTTTACATTGCTGTCTGAATCAAATATGTCCTGAATCAGTTTTGTATGTGTGTCAACTCTGATATGTACCTTGACATTTAGCCATGAAATTTATGTTTGAGAGGTTAGATAAGACGTATTTAGCCTTAAAGGGAGAAGTAGGGCCAAAGATAAGATTGGTAATTTATTCACAACATAATGTATTTTTTTCTCTTTGGACATGCAGTTACAGCATATAAAAGTGTACTCTTTATGCTATAAATAGGTCTCTTGGGCTGAACTAGCATAGAGATAGGGGCTGTTGGATAAATATCAGTGGTTGATAAATATCAATTTGTCTGGATTTCTCTACATTTTTCAAGCTTAGTGTGAATGTATAGAAAAATTACACCCTTATTCCTAATTACTGTGTAGCCCATAATATATAAAAGCTTGCAAGGCTTATTTCACAGGTTCAGAAAATAAAAATGCCTTGGCTACTTGAGAGTCAAGGATAAAATCCAATTAGGCTTATTTTGAATGAGGCACCAGCTGACGGTCTGTGCGCATGTGAGTCATTTCAACATGCCTGTCTGACCAAACAAATTTGATCTGTGCCAAATATGATCAGAAAATCAGATTTTATCACTTAGTGTAGTGCAGCACATACAGCCCTAGTTATCAGTTTGGGCTGTTAAGAGATGATACAGTTTTTGGCTCGGTGGCTCTTTCGGCGAGCAGTCCGTGAGCTGTGGCCATGGGATGAGAGAGCTGTGACCCTAGTGGGGTAGTCCTCTGCATAGTACTGGTAATGGCCAGCAGCCCTAGGCTTAGGGATTGGCTGACCCAGGAAAAAACCCTCCTCCTCAGAGTCCGAGGAAGAGGAGGAGCAGGTGGAGCACCAGTCATCCTCATCTCTGTAGAGGCCCCTGAAATGTGCAACCCGTGGGTCTCCTTGCACTGAGCTCTGGAGGGCATAGTCAGATCGTGTTTGGGAGTAGGCCAGCGGCAGCCTGTGTGGGGCAGGTTGGCTGAGCAGGGCACCACCCTGAGGATTTATCAGACTCTGCTGCTGGGGCTCATAGGGCCTCTGTGCCCTCTCCAAAGGCACCATGTGAAGAGCGTTGTCTGAGCGGGCTTTGCGTCTCCTGTGATGTCTCCCTTGGTGGTGCTGCCCGCTGCGCCCGTGGTGGCTCGCTGGCCGGCTTCGTTCTCGTCCCAGCTCATCTGGGCAATACATCCTTCTCTGTGGCTTCTCACTCATGGGGTGCTGTCTGATGTTCACCTCCATGTCACCATTATATCCATTGTCAACAGTGTCTTCAGAGAACTTGACCATCTGCGGTGGCCTAGACTGAGACTTGCTCCTTCTCAGAGCTGGAGCATGGAGGAACGAAGGAGGGAGGCCATCCTGGTGGGGGGGCAATGAGAGAGGCCCTCCTGCTGTGCTTCTCCTCACTGCCATTGATACCTCCTCATCACCATCCTCTTCCTCCTCATCAATGACCACCCTCTGGTGGTCCAGCTCTGAGTTGAGATTTAGTGAGTTGGTGCTGTGGTGAAGCTGGGATGAGTTAAGGGTTCCCATGTTGCTCATCTTCTCACAGTCATCAGCAGGCTCAGAGGGATCCTGCAGGCCATGAAGGGAGTAGAGTACAGATCTGTCTTTACCATCTCCATCCACAGATGCACCTAGTAGGGCAAGAGAAAGAGACAAATATGTTGTTTGAATAACTGCTACACATATTAAAAAAAAAAAAAAAAAAAAAAAGCAATTGTTTCCAATACATTCATATACAACAGTTGTGTCCTTACCAGTAATGTTGGACAGAGCCAGTGAGTCCATAGAATCTCCAACACCCTGCTCAGCTTTTCGTAGCTCATCAGCGATACACTCCAGGGAGTCTTCATACCAACGCCCACGGTCCTGCCAGAATGCTTGTCTTCCTGGCTCAGATTGCTCATGGTCCTGGTCCAGTTCTTGGATTTTCCTGGCACTAGCAGGTCCTGGGTGGCTCCCATAGGCTGAGTCTCCCAGCCCATCTTGGGACTGGGCCCAATACATTTCAGGGAGGTGCTTCTTGCTAATCAGTCCAGGACTAAGGCTGTTGCTTTGGGATTGATTGTAAGCCTGACTCTGGGTGGGGCTGGCAGGGCTTGGAGAGGAGGCAGTAACACCCATGGATGCAGTGTCAGGTTTAAGCCAGGGATCAGACACACCTATCAGCCTATTTCTGTCATTGTTGGGGCTGGGAGCTTCTAGGGATTGCTGCTGGGGTTGATGTAACATTGCACGGTCGCCAAACTTGAGCAGGAGCTGCGTCATATAGTCCTCATGCTGGGCCCACTCCTCTGGATCCTCCTCTGCCCCGGCTTCCTGCTCTTCCCTCTCCCTCCAGAACCTCTCTTCATCCAGACCTAGACCTGCCAGCTTACGACCCACAATATCAATGTCCCCATCCACATCTCCATCACCCTCTCCATCGCCATACTTGTACTCCAATGAGGGGACAGTGGCAGTGGGGTTAAACAGCTGTGACTGCCTCCACTGGTCACCAGGCCTACTGCTCTTCCCCATGCGGATGCTGCGTCTTGATTCACGTGAACGGGCGGACTGGAAGGCAGAATCAGACGAGTCAGAGGCATGGATATCTTCCCCTTGGCTGCAGGCTTTTGAGCAATAGATGCGACCCTGCTTCGGCAGGAAGGGACAACCCAGCAGAGAGGTCTTACACTGGGCACAACAGAAGCATTGGTCAGTCGCGTGCCAGTGTACACCTTCGTAAGTCATCTGGGCATGGTCCACACCTATACAATGATGGGATGAAATTTGTAAGAAAAGGGTGTTTTGGGTGAAAGCAAAGTTGATAGAATTCAACAAAGAAATCTAGGAGTTAAAATCAAGATCTTGTGTTCAATCTTGTGCACTGGACTCCAAAAGAAAGTAGCACGTTTTTCCAATGCCAAAGACGGAGAAAAAGAAACAAAAAAAGTAAAGTAAAATATCTTTATAGCATGTTTTTATAAAGCCAGTTCTGAGACAGAACTATTCATTTAAAACATTAGTTATTCCCAAAACACAAAAGTAACTCACCAATGTTCTCACCACAGGCCTCACAGTACTCGGCATAGAGTGACTCAAAGCAGCCACAGCAGTAGGGCCGGCCATCTTTCATGATGTATCGCTGGCCCCCCAGCATCGTCTCACACTCAAAACAGGCAAAATGCTTCATGTGCCAGTGACGACCCTCTGCCTCTGTGCACTCATCCGCAAAGATAATCTGAGGAGAAACGCATACAAGTGCTGATATTAGTCCTGTGGAGGTCTGAGGCATTGACTGAGTTAGTGGGATAATTCCCGGCATAATTATTTTGGTAGACCTTAGTATTGATTTTTCCATGGTTCCATGGTTATGTGGTTATGTGTATTCTGTTGTACTCAGATCTTATTCTATTGTACTTAGATCTTATTCTTTATTTTTTAATCTTTTTTTATTGATTTATTTAATCCGTAATCTGTGGATACTGCTGAAAAACTGTGAATTTCCTGCGGGATGAATAAAGTATCTATCTATCTATCTATCTATCTATCTACTATTCACTGTAAAGGTAGGCCATGGCAGCTATTTGGTACCTCGTCACACGCGGAGCATCGTGGTTTCAGCAGTTCGGCATGATGTCTTCCACAGTGGATTTTGCCATTCTGATAGAAGTAGATCAGATCCACGAGCAGCTCATGGCATGTGGCGCACACAAAGCATGATGGATGCCATGAGGGTACTGGTCCTGCCCTGGATGCAAAGATGGCCATCTCTCCTCCGTTGATACCTCCACTACACTAGGAGTCAAATAAAAAAAAAAAAAAAAAAAAAACATAAACCACTATTCATAATTACATTTTAGGCATTTTGTCAGTGCTCCCATTCAGAGAAGTTTAAAATGACTAATGATTAAACCAGTGGAGGATTGATGTCTTGCTCAAGGACACTGGGGCAGAACAGATGCTTGTGCAATACTGAGCTGGGATAATCTGCTGACGGGTATGCTACCTTGAGAATGAACCTTAAATGAAATACTAGCGATGCTGATGCCTGTGACACATGAGGAATGCAACATAATTTAAGAGAGATTATGTGGATATCTAGTCAAAATGTATCCATAATCTCACTGTTGATGTTACACAGGCTAAAACAAAGAAGGCTAAACAACAGGTGACCATACCAGTGCCAGTGGAATATGATCTATTCAAAACATTAGTGATTCCTTCAGTGATGACTGCCATTCCAGAAACACAATATAAACAACAGTTGATAATTACATGGCCACAGTGGAATCCAGTGATTTCACTTCAGTGATTTGCTAACTTAAAGCCTCAGTTGATGAAATGATAATAGTGTTACAATTGGATCCTCTATATCTGACAGATTGGATTATTAACTAGGATTAGGACTTTTCCTATCAACGTGGGACGAGATGCAAAGTGAGTCAATCAACAACATCTGTCAATATTTAAAAGACAAATAAGTCTATCTTTCCAAGCACAACTATTCTGTCAATCTTTCAGACAAATTGTAACTTTTATTGCAACCCTTAATGTACTTTTCTATTCTCTCAGCAGTTACTTGGAAGTGTAAGCATCACTTCTGCTTTCTGCTGCCAGGCATCTTACTATGAAATGAAATACTTAGGTTATTCAGCAGCTTGGGTGTTTGTCTCTCGAGAGCATTTATGTTGTCTTGCTGTAGGTTTAAATGGAATACACAGCCTTGGTCCCAAGTCCAAAGATTGTATGACTTGACAGAGATTGGCAGAGCGTGTCTGAACATGCAATCACAAGTCTTTATATAATCTAGCGGAGCCATGAGACACCAAAAGCAGCCATGGGATACCATACCCAGCTGTTAACCATTATTACCAGGGTGGACAGGGGCCTTGGATATAGGGGTGTCGTATGTCCCCTGGAGTTACGGCACCAGGAAACTGGAGCCTGACAAAGTGTGTGTGTGAATGTATGTGTGTGTGGGTGTGTGGATGGATGGGTGGGTGTACAAAGTAAATGCGTGAATGTGTGTTTGTATTAGCCTGCACATGCGCATGCAGGATGTATCTACGTGAATATGCATGTGTATGCAGGATATGTGTGTGCATGCACATGTGTGAGCCTGTGTGTACGCTTGTGTGTTCCTATGCGTAAAGTTGACATATGTGTAACCATGCATCCTCTGTGTTTGAGTGGTGACAGACCACATCTGCTGTCCAAGGGGATTACCATGGCTTGCCTGTTATTCCTGGATGCCTGGCAGGGACAGGCCAGCAGCTCAGAGGATGTGGTTTAGTCACTGCTCAGGGCTGGGGTTTCCGAAAGCAATGTAGCACTAATATTTGTGTTCACTACATGGAACGCCAGCGGGCAAAGATGGGGCCCAAATTTGTCCTTCCACAGCAGCTCAAGTCAAGATGCCCTTCAGCGAGCTGCTTAACCCCGAACTGCTCCAGTGGAGCTGCTCAGTGGCCAACAGCAGGAGACAGTGGTGGCACCAAGCAGCTCCTAAGTGTGAATATGTGTAGCTGTATGAATGTAAAGTGGGGCAATCCTGAAATGTAGCATGCATCTCAAAAAAAAAAAAAAAAACTACAAAAAGATGCTCAAAAAAGGTTAGAAAATAATTTCCTTTCAGGTGAGCCAATCATAAGAGAATCTTGTGACATATACTGAACAAGTTCCAATGTTGTGCACAAATTTGTTTGCAGGCCAAGTAATGATTTCTGACAGTAACGTACACCTTGGAAATTCTTACATGTTGCATTCACATGGACTGCAAAAAGCTCTATCTTACCAAATTAATTCGTTTGGTACAATTATTATCTCAAAAAGCTGTGTCAACCTATGCAATTCTGAGCTACTACTTATTTCCAGACAATTCTAACGAGCTTATTTTTACTGAGAGAAGTGAAATTATCTCACCCAATTGGCAGATATGTTCACTTCTTCCAGGACGTTCAGGAAAAATGGGATTTGAAGACTGAATGCAAGAACTGCTTGTTAAACTGGACGTTATTTGCAGTGTACCATGCTGAGATGTGGATGGATGGCAGGAAATTAGCCACATTCCTCGTGGGGAACTGACTTCTCCGCTCGGCTTGAGCGTGAGCCTCCCAATTTCCCCACTTCCTCTCTTCCCCTAATGAGGAAATTTATGTCGATGATTAAAACCATCGCGTTAGCCAATCAAGATCATGCCTTGGGCTGCCGCACATCGGGATGGGTTAGTGGGTGTCAGCTATTCGTGATATAAATAACTTAAGACCCAGCAGTTGGTTTCCTTGTAACTGGTAGCTTACCTCATGGCTATGTGAGCACTAAATGAGCGCCTGTGTGCATGTGAGGCATGAGTGTGCATGCATGCTTGTTGGACTGTGTGCTGTGTGTGCACCAGTGCGTCTCTCCCTGTGTGTGTGTGTGTGTGTGTGTGTGTGTGTATGTGCTTGTGTAATTGTGTGTGGCACCTACGTTTTCACAGCGGGAGTGTTGCAAGGCCCGAGGCAAGATCTTGGGTGTTCCTCTCCCCAGCGCCTCCCTCTTCCTCTGGGCACTGAACATGTGGAGCTCCCTCTTCTCCTCCTCGGTTAGAGACTGGCAATAGCGCACCTGGGACAAGGGGAGAGAGACCAATTTATGGTGAGGAGAGAGCAAGAGAGGAGAGGCAGAGTAGAGAGGAAGCAATCAAAAAGCATGCCTCCATAGCCATTAATGGATAGGCTTTCATCTTTGCATGCGACTCTGGGCGAATCGACCCCGCACAGTCCTTATATGGTGAGAAAAGGGTTTAATTTAGGCTAATTCCCCTCAAGGCTGCGTTGAAAGGATGGCGTGAGCGATACACAAATGTTTCCCCTGTGTTTAGAGATGGTGAAGGCACAGATAAAAGATGAGGAGTATCCTAACAACCAGCTCAGTTGTTCTCTAAACAACAGTAAACGATACTCTCACACACACATTCTCTCTCTCTCTCTCTCTCTCTCTCACACACACACACACACACACACAGAGCGCTTATCCTAGTTAACCACAGTCATGCAAGGAATCCTGCAGCAGTTTGCTTCCTCAGCCGCCAGGTCTGCCAACAAACATCATAAAACTGCTCAGTCAAACGCTGCGTACGTGTTGAGTGTACATGTTGTGTACCTTTCGTGTGTGTGTGTGTGTGTGTGTGTGTGTGTGTGCGCAGACCACCTCAGTCAAGACAGTACCCCTCTGGTGATAACCCCTCAGCCATATCTCCTAATGTAAACTACGCTAACAAAGATGCAAAAGGAGTGCTGGTTTACACACCATAAAGCTATTATACAGGAGGAGGAGCTGGCATGGGCTTTACTGTTAGAGGACCGAGGGAATGTGAGGCAATTGTTTTGGCCTTTAATAGAAAAGGCCTGCAGATTGTCCTGACGTCAAGCTTTAGCGAACAAAAGGGACTAGTGCCCCAGCTACATGCTTTAGTATTAGTTTAGTTAAGTTTAGTTTTTATGCATCCATATCTTAGGGACCAGTGGTCAGATTTTGATTAAATATAGAAGAATGGTGCACCTCATTCACAGTATCTTGCTGTTTTCAACTCCAAAAAAAAAAAAAAAAAAAAAAATCAGCATTGGATTTTGATTAAACTTGACGCATGTTGCTGCTGCATTCTTGTATTTTTAAAATTCAAAGATTGTCCCAAAAATAGCTTACCATTTCAAGTTAAAGCAAGACAACATGTAAGTTCCCTCGTTTACTGCTGCATGATTTAGTTACCATAGTTCCGTTTGGTTCAATTCGGCAAAATCAAATCCATTTTGTCTCTGCACCTGGCTATTTTTTGATTACTTGCATGATTGTCTCAGTGGTTCAATGGAAGCTTTTTCTACTGTTGCAGTCGCTGTGGGCTCACTGGTTGAGAAGGTCAGCTAGATCTGAGTGTAAGTGTACATATTTAGTTGGTTACTGATATTTTTACCATCTGTCTCGCTTGCATGTTTCACTTAAATCTTATCTCCATGTCAGTGGAATAAGATATGGAGGCGAACTCGAGGTTTTTGCACATCTCATCTCTGTAGCAACTCTCTCTCTTTCCTTCTCTTATTGTGTAGTTTGCTTTAATTTCCCCCATGTCTCTCACTAACTTTTAACTTTTCTCAATTTGTCTTTTGTAACGTGATGATTTGGAATTGTTGAATGTGTCTGAAGCTTGTCTGAGTATCAGTCTCTCTCTCTGTCTACCTCGTTGTCGTGCGGGGGCAGCTGGTAGAGGAGCTGTCGGATCCTGTATTTCTCTCCTGGGCTGTTGACGTACGGCACCTTGTCCTCCGGTAGACAGGAGAAATACATCTGGACCTGAGGATGGAGACAGACAAATGCACTTCAAAAGACAGAAACAAGTGAAAAAGAATCCCTCTACCCACTGGGATTTTTTTTTTTTTTTGGTTTAAGTAGAAAAGAAGGACATGTTTGGCAGCATAGATGGACGAGAAGAAAGAGAAACACGGAGAAGATATTAGACTGGCTGTTGTTGGAAAAGCAGAGAGAAATCTAATTTGTGCCAGACTCTCATGATGTTTGACTTTAAAACTGAGTTTGAAAGGACTCTATTGTCCTTTTTTTTTGTACAGTCAGCTCAGACCACATAACACAGGCTTATTTATTTCTTTATTTATTTCAATAACTGTGAAAGTCGGACCCAAAGCTTGAAGAACATATGACCATATTTTTTTTTTGTGAAGTTCAAAGCAGATAAAGAATTAACCACCGTGCTTGACTGCCACACACTGAGGCAGATGGAGGGAGGGATGGAGAGAGAGAGAGAGAGAGAGAGAGAGAGAGAGAGAGAGAGAGAGAGAGAGAGAGAAAATTGGGAAAGTGCCACATAGCCTGCAGACAAGAGGCCAAGTCTGTTTGCAGACAGAGGGAACTGAGCAGTAAAAAGAGGAGGAGATGCATAATGGTTCTGCACACACACACAAACTCACACACACAGACACACAGACACAGACACACAAAACAGAAAAGTACACTGTCCCAAGGCTAAAAGTCAAAAGTAATGTTCTGCTGAGGTTGCAAGATGAGACAGTTAAGATGGAGAATTAAGTTAATGTGCAGTTCCTATCCTGTCATGCTGGAGAAAACAACTTGCTCCGACCCTGTAAGACTTCCATTTGTGGTTAAACAGTGGATGTAATGTGATACCGTGCGGTGAGGTGTTTTGTCATTTTAATATGGAGAAATATTGCCTTAAATCTACATGTCAAAGACATTCTATACAAGCCCTGAGACATGTGTTTATTAGAGGTGCAATAATTCATTCAATGCATGCACTGATTATAAACTCTGCTGATTCAACTGCACTGATCTGCTGAAAGAAATACAGAGTGAATTG
The DNA here is from genome assembly GCF_902150065.1 of Myripristis murdjan. NCBI lineage: Eukaryota > Metazoa > Chordata > Actinopteri > Holocentriformes > Holocentridae > Myripristis > Myripristis murdjan. Next base: position 14,504,391 of record NC_044002.1, on the reverse strand, counting down.
CTCTGACTTGACTGAATCGATTTGAGATGCTTTGAATTGATTCTTTCACAATTCTCACAAAAGATCTAACAGAATGCTGTGAATTTCAACTTTTAAAAATCAATAATGTTTAATTAAGTCCTTTGTCTGAGTTTTTCATGTCAGGAATTGACTCATTCCCAAAAAAAAAAAAAAAAAAAAAAAAAAAAAATCATTTTGAAAATGAATTGCCAACAAGTGAGTCATAAATTGAACTGAATTACAGTTAAGCCGACACCCCTAATGTTCACATGTGTGTGTGTGTGCATTCCAATATGTGTATGCATTGGTGTGTGTGAGAAGTCCTAACCAAACATCCACATGTAAAAGTGATTGTATATATTCAAATCAGTCACTAAAGATGAAAGGCTTTTCCTCCAGTTAGTTTTATGGCCTCACCACAGATGGCCAGATCAACATCCCAAAATACCAGTAGCACTGTTGGGAGAGGCTGGACGGGGCTTGGGGGGAAGGAAGGAGGGGTGGAGGGGGAGAGAAATCAAGAGACACAGAGGCCCAAAATAGACAGAGAGACAGAGACAGACAGATAGAGAGACAGAGACAGACAGGTACACTGACATAGATGTGGAAAGGACAAGAAAGGAGAAGAGAAGAGAAGAGAAGAGAAGAGAAGAGAAGAAAGGAGAAGAGAAGAGAAGAAAGGAGAAGAGAAGAAGAGAAGAGAAGAGAAGAAAGGAGAAGAGAAGAGGCTTTTCCATGCTGCCCATCAGCATTGACGGGCAGCATGGATATCATGAAGCATAACTGTTGCTGTGTGTGTCCTCATTTTGTGTCACTGTGGGGCAAATACCGTCAATCCCAATCCAGTCACAGGCGCCTGACTGTGAAATCGCAACACAACACGCAAGAGACAGCAAGGGACTGAAAATGTTAATGTTTGCTCAGGCTGATTCCCCCTGACAGGTCAGAGAAAACATGGACAGAATTTTCTTTGCCCTGAAATATGTGAAATATGTGGGACGTCAGACGGTCATCCTGAGTGAGCTGTGTAGGACGTGCGTCTTAAAACACACACTAGTGAAAGTGGAAACAAAATTATAGACAGAGGCTGGGTTTCACCACAGGGAAACACTCTGTACTACTAATCTGTTAGCGTGGCGTGAGGAACAGTATGTGCATAACCTGAGCTGAACCCGTGATGTTAGCAGGCAGGTTGCTTGTCTCATCCGTCCAGATACTCCTACAATGTCATGTGTCTTCAGCCCGTGATGTTTAATGCATGTTATCTTGTAAAAATGGGTCGTAATTTATCATTTACAAATAAGTCGCGACAAGCACAGGTGCTTTCAAGATATGTGAAAATGCATTTGTATAGGAAATTGATGACAAGAAGAACGGCAACATCTCACAAAATATCTATTTCAGCTCCATTAGCACATACAGGAAAAATGCACGGAGAGCACCAAGCCAATGTTTGCATTTTTTTTCAAGGTGCTTCCATTCTTCTGCATTCATTTCAAATTCTATATTGAGCCAGTTTGGAAGCCACCCCTGTCTGATGTCTCTCATGTGGATAGCCTTGGGAAATGGCTAATTTCACGTTAACATATGAAAACCAAAACATTTTCACGAGGTCACCTTCCCCTGACCTTATTTACCGCTGCTAAGGAGTTCCTGCATGTCCCAAAATGGCTTTCTACTGCCCCAAGAGAACCATTTGTAGGTAGAAAAAGCGTAAGATAGTGGCAGTAAAATCAAAAGAATGTGCGTTTTCAGTGAAGAGAAAGTAGCAGTCGGGTGCATGTTTTTGCCTCTGTGTCTTGTGCCTGGTTATGTGACAAGCCATAGTCGTACCTGCTCAGGCCTGAGTCCCGGCGGCACCCACGCGTACTCCTCCAGCGCACAGCCAGAGTCGTCATCTGAGGTGGAGCTCCTCTGGAAGCCCAGGGATATCTTCCCCATCTTCCCCCCAGTACGAGGCTCCATCTCCAGGCCTCGTGGCGAAGGACGCTCCCCTCTGTCGGCGCGCTCCAGGTTCATCACACACGGGCGCTGTGGGGAAGAGGAAGGAGTCATTTTAACTTCAGAGGAGGAGGAGGCCTTTTCTTTCTTTTACTCTCTGGTTCTTACTTGTTTGCTTATGACTTTCTTCTAAATCTAAATGACAAATATGAATCAGATAGCACTTGTCCCCTGGAGAAAATCAAAATAGTCAAAAGATGATTAGGTTTCCCTTTAATGCATCCTGGTGATGTAAACATCAAAGTCATGATGAAAAATCATTTTGAGATTCCTTAATTTGATTCTTTCCTCTTGAAAGAAATTGTTGAGGAGCAGCTTGACAGAGAGGCATGTTTCAAAGCGTAAACCAGCGGGAGATCAGTTAGGAAGAGAGAGATTCAGATTTATTTAAGAGGGTGAGTGTGATTGTTGAAAGATATGATATTTTTATTGGCTGAAATTTTAGTTCATGCCTATTAGTTAGGCGTGATATAACCATTGAAGATGCACTGTTTTCCAGGAGGAAGTGATGGAATTTTGATTTTAAAAAAAAAACATTAAACCATAAAGGAAATTATTTGACATTTAGATGAATGAATACCCTGGCACGGAAGCCTTTTTTTTGTCATTTCATTGTGACTCGATGCTTTCCTGCCTCTTACCGGGTGGATCTCACGTTGCATGAACAGGACATAAACTGATACAACGGCAGCATTGTTCGGTACAGAAGGTTGAAAGGGCTGCACTTCCATCAAATCTCATTATCTCTAGTTGGATGCAAATCTCTGCATTCACTCACTGTGCTTACATTGTAAAGTCTTACATATCGACCTCTGGCCTTTTTAGGACAGCACTTCCCTATTTCAATTTGTGGCACACTCAAAAGTTCATCGGGTGCCTTCAGCCGTTTCATACGAATACGTTTATAATACCCTGACATCATATCATGCAACGGGAATTTCCATCACCTGTTAGCCACCTGACATCTGTCACTCGTATTCACTGTCCTATAAAGAGCTGAGCATGATATTGAAATTGCTTTTAGAAGTAGTTTATCAGGTTTTCTAGAACAGTGGATGTCTCTGTGCAAGTCGAGTGCATAAGAATAGGTGCTATGTAAGTGGAGGAGTGTTTGCCCACATCATGGGATGTGATAAAAAAAAAAAAAAAACATCAAAGAGGGAGATGCACAGAAGAGATAAATCTTGGTGTGCATGAATTACACGGTAGTATATAAAAAGAAACAGGTTTAGATGTATGCTATGGTTTTAGGAGATGTGTGCAGATTTTTAGGATCACTAAGTATTTTCAAAAACATTTAAAGCTGAGCCTTCTTTTTACCAGCTGATAAGAGCTGGTCTGTACATGAATAGGGATTAATCAGTCTCCTCGTTGTGTGTCTCCCGCCTTCGGCAGTAGCCCTCTTATCTCACCAGCCATGTTCTTCAGAGCCCCCTCAGCCTGATAACAACGCTTTGGTCTCAAGGTGTTGAAAAAGCCACTTCTCCTTCGCCTCGCTCTGTTCTGCCCCTTTGACGTGCAAATTGTGACCAGAATAGACCCTGTTTAGGTAAAAACAGGCGGAAGCTCCTTACAGCCCCTCCTAACTCCACACGCACGTTTGATCTTCGGACAAAAGAGCCGCCCTCAGACTCATTAAGGTCTTGATGGCGTCTATTGACAAAAATAAAAGGTACATTATGCATGCTTCATTCCAAACTCATTTAGTGCAGCCTAAACTGAGAGGCAATCAGCCAGCCAAGGTGCATTAAAACAGACTTTGGCCAATCGCTTATCAGGTGAAATATTGTTTTTTAACCCTGTTTTTATCATTTTATACTTTAACCTCTTCAACTCTGCTGCTCCCATGGGCGGGTTCATCATTGCTGTGCACCCCCGAGGTTTGTTGGGACCCAGGAGTTTATTTAACTTCTACTGGCAATCCTAAATATGCTGTGCTGAATTGCAGGGAAATGTGTAAAAAAAAAAAAAAAAACACGAGACATCTAGATATTTTCTGTTAGATGGAATAGTGCAGCCATAAAACAATGGCATATGGGACTGAATATTTCACTCAATATAAACATGACGTAGCTTTAATGCAGCAGTGCTACCGGCAGATGCAGAATATACATGTGACATCGTTGTGCAATATGGAAAAGGAAGGTTAAATGTCAGGTTCAGCTGCATAGCAACATCCCAGGATCTGGTAGGGATTTAAGGGCTTGTGCTCAAAGACACTTCAGCAGGGCAGATGCTTGCTTGGGGTTTAAACCCAGTTGAAGGATATTCTGCATACTCACTGCGCCACCCTGCTGCTGAACTTGACTAACGTGTCCTGATGCAGAATCCAAATGTTGTGAGTGAGCAACTCCATAGTCACACTGAGTCTCTCCGCCCCACTCATCCTCAAGGTTTGCCACAGCTCACTCTTCAGCTGAACCCCGGTGATGAGATTGGATGCCCCAATTAGCATACAGTTGAAATCCACTTAAATAGGGCCCAGGGCCTCAAAACACTGAATTTATAGATTATGAATGCTGTTGAAACTCAAACCAAAGCTCTTATCACGGGCTGTTTGGGTGTTGCTTTGTTGTTAAGTGACTAATCTATCAGGTTTTATGGCAGGATGGATAATGTTATCACTCGGAAGCTTTTCTAACTTTATCTCATGTAACCCGGTTAGGGCAAGTAGGTGGTGTGGTTTGGTGAATTAGGTCATTTTATATATGCTGTGCCACTATATCCATGGTGCTGTGGTTGTGACTATACACACTGACACAGGGGTCAAACGAATGGCTGATTTAAAGTAGAAAATAGCCTACGGAAGCTACCTTTAATTTTTATTTTTTAAACCTACACTCATACTTTTAAAGCTACACTGCCTGCTGTATGCACTACACTATGTGCAATGCATCAATCACTTTTTTTTTAATGTTGGCTGTAAATTTTGTTTCATGTGTCTCATGTTTTCATGTACTGGTTTTTGTTGATGTTAATTTCCCCTTGAGGGGTAATTAAATTCTCTGCTACTACCATTCCTGCTTTTGCCTCGCTAACGAACTCTCCTGGAGTCCAACCCTGCCTGTCCTCTGACTTTCCTGCCTCTCATCTCAGAATTTGCGGGGAAAAGGCGACCGTGGATTCCTGAGCCAATATACACAGCAACTCACATTACACCATGTCACCCCTTGGCAATAACACAATGTCTGTCTTTGTCAAAAACAAAAACAAAATGTCCACCCGCTCCCCCCGGTAAGGCCAGGCCACGGCGGAGACATGAGCGGTGAGGCGGAGGGGGTTAAAAAAAGGGGAAAGTTTTTGAAAAAGGCATTTAAGGAGTCACAATATTGGGTCTGTGTAAACATGGGCCAGATGTAGCCAGCTAACGGATAACTGTGTGTGCCCCCAGTTAACTGACATGTCTGAGGGGGCTTTCCTTGGCTGGCTGAGGCCGAAGGAATTAGTTAGTCAAATAAATGGCGTTTTCAAATGAACACAGCCTGGAGCTAACAAACTCAATGCATCGTAATGTAGCCAGAGATATGACTTTTCCAGATTGTGTCAAAGTGTATCATATTCTCCGTGTGAGAGGATAATCACAAAAAACACAAACGGTGAAATACTTACAGGTTTAGTGACCTGTAATGAATTCTGGGGTAGACTCTGAGACACTGCGGCCACCAAAACAGTTAATTTGATATAAAATGGACTAAATAAAAAAAAAAAAAAAAAGTGGTGTTTTTTCCTAAATGTCATGGGAGTTGCTTCAGGAAAACCATTAAATTGTGGAGTTCAAAGGCCGAGGTCATCACTCCTTGACTGGTGAGGAGTGTTATTTTAAGGCCAAATGGGTGTCAGGGGGTGCACAGGAGAATTAACCCAGCTTGAATAAGACCACCTGCACGCACACGCACACACACACACACATTACCTCACTGCTATCCACACACACACAAACACAAACAGTAAGACCCAGCCATGCACCTACACTCATATCACTAGACACACAAACACAAAGCAAGTGCACACAGACAAACACACACACACACACACACACACACACACACACACACACACACACACACGCAGTATCAACTCACTTCTGTCCACCACTCACACACAGCTCTGTAATCTTAAACTAAGCTTAGCCATTCACTCTCTTCAGCTCTCTTTCAACACTTCATGTGTTGCTTTACAAAAGCCGAGGAAACCTCCCACAATCCTCCGCATGCCTTCTCATCAACAGACCTAAGCTGCGGCGGAACCGCAAGCCGTCTATTTTCAACAGCCAAACCAACCGCGCTGCTCTTCACTCAAGACTGTCCTGCTGCATTAAATACACTGCAAAAAAAACAGCATCTCAACAGTGGGATGAGATAATCCCACTCGTTTCCAGTCCAGTGCAGAAATTAACAAGCTTAAATAAAGTATATTGAAACAAATAACACAGATTAAGGCAGATCAGTCCACTGGTATCAAGGTGACACTTGATTCAAGAGAGGTATGGAAACAAGTTATGAGAAAAAAGTGGGATTGTAACATTCTTCCTCCTTGTCTAAAAAAAAATAAGATTTTAACACTGAACATCAGACTAAAATAATTTCTTTTTAAGCAGCCCTCGACTGTCTGATTTGCCTCTTACCTCCAGGAAAAGCATGTTCGTCTCTTGCCACCTCCACATAAGGCTCTTAATCTGTTCACCAATCCCCCCTGGTCACAGCGCTCAAACTCTGGCTACATGTCCACAACAAGGGTCCTAAAATCCACGCCCTAATCAGATCCAGATAGCGCGCAGGAAATGTCCCTCCGCAGCTCCTGTGATGTGTCTCGGCCTTTGAAAGTCAAAGTCAGCTGTGAGGGAGCCTGAGCGAAATGACTTGGAGCTCCTCACGCAGTCCAAAGAGCGAAGGAGGGGTGGAGGGGTGCCGGAGAGAGGTGACGTCTCTATCTTGAGCGTCTCCAATCCCAGGGAGTGTGTGGGAGGGAGTGAGTGAGTGTGTGAGTGAGTGTGTGTGTGAGTGGATGAGCAAGAGTGTGTGAGTGTGTTTTGTGGTGTCTGCGAGGGTGTGCGTGTGCTCTCTTGGGGCAGGCCTGGCCCCTCCCTCAACCCCCTCCCCACCACCACCACCATGCCATGTCACTGCACTTCAAATACACACACACACACACACACGCACACACACATTTCACAGTCAACAATCCACCCCCCATCTCTCCTTCCTCCTCCAGAGTCACACCACCCCATCCCCCAACTTGGGTGCAGGATTCCTAAAAGCCAGATGACTGTCCACTCTCCTCTTTCTTTCTTTCTTCCCCCCACACACCACAATATTAAACTAATCTCAGTTAACTCTATTTTTTAGTTGGGGGAGAGTTCACATCTCTCTTGAGGCTGTTATAACAACAATTAACAGATAATGTGCAAAATGCAAACTATGACTTTTTTTTTTGTTTATTTCATGGTGGTTCGTCTCATGATGATCACAATTTGGAGGTCACAGTTTCGTTCTACTTCACTGCTCCTTTTTGTTCTATTTCCCTCTCTCTCGCGCGCTCTTTCCCTGCGGTAAAAAACGGATCTATCTATAATCCTGATGACTGTCCTGTCTCTCTCTCTCTCTTTCTGTCCACATCTCTGTCTTCAAGTGGTTCCTGAGGTTATCCAGTCTCACATGTCATCTCATACCGTCTGTCCTAATAACGTCAGATTAATTTCTGTCCGAGCGTTGACTCGATCACCGAGTGGACACAAATGTTCTTGGCCCCCGCTGCTCTGTTTTCAAAATGGCAAAACAGATGGTTTAAAATGGACTGAAAAAAAAAATTGTAGTATTTGGCAGATTTAGTTTTTAAAAGTCAAGCCACCTTTTCCAAAATGTTAGGACACTGCTGGTAGTTTGGAAAGGATAGCAGGTAATTTAATCCCACCTGGATCCACTATTTGAATAAGAGGCAGTCATGATCTTTCTATTCAAAATGCAGTGATGTATGCAAATGTTAATGTAATCCATATCACATCATCCGTGTCAGGAACTTCTCACGGGGAGGGATCTGTCTGCTAACTCTCCCCTCCTTTCTCCCCCCACCTCTTCCTATTTTGCAGATCTGAATGAGTGAGGGGAGAGGGGTCTTCAGCTCTCATCTCTCACTTTAGCCGATCACAATGCTGTTATTGTCAAAGAACACTTCACCTCAGGAAACTCCTGACAATAAGTCACAACGAGACGTGAACGTTTTTGTTCCACAATGAGATATCCACCACTTGGGAAAATGTGACACCTATGTCTTATATGACAAAATTAAAATTACTAACACCTCCATTTATGTAATTAAAATATATATAGAAATTTAGCAATTTATTATGTAGAATCGAATATAAAACCCTAAGAAACAGACTTTTAAATTATAGTATTCTTGTGTCATTTTGGGCTTGAGAAACAAACCAAAAAACAAGAAACACAACAAAAACAACCGCTTTCTTATCTAAATCAGCTGTTATATTTTTTTAACAGGTTGACATCAAATTGTAGAATGTGATTCAGTTTGTGAGGCCAGCACAGAAACCAGTCCACCTCCAACACAGGAGTGGACAACATACAACAAATCCACATGACATGCCGGGGGAGGCTTGATGTGATTTATTTGGACAAGGTCTGCACCATCCGTCATTGTGAAAGGCTGAAAAGCTGCGACGGCTTCATTTAAGGAGTCTAAATGACAAATGAGTTTACGCAATTGTCCGCCAGACAAAGGCGCGCTCTCCCCTGACAACCCCACGAAGTGACTTGCAGAGACGGCAACAGAACTGTTTGTCACATGCCAAATTACCTGTTACAAATGAGAAATGGTCATGATTTGGTTAGCTAACTAGCTCACAGAGAGGAAGAGGGACAGAGCAAGAGCAGGGGACGGAAACTGAAAGCTATATAGGCGAGAGAGAGCAAGAGATTCCCCTGTGTGCATAGAGATGAGAATCTCCATGTGCTTCGCCAACATGGGCTTCTTTCCTTGCATGCCAAAGCATATTTGAAATAGAGAGAGGGAGAGAGCTTGGCAACCCTGTTGGAGGGTAAACCTTTCAGAAAAGCTCTCAAGTTTTCCGGGGGTCTTGGCACCGCTTCGCAAAAGCCACTTTGTGTTTCACTCTTAGATTGATGTGCATTGAGTTTCCTACTGAAGATATTTATCTGGATATGCATTTCTAAAGCTCTGGAAATCTTATTTCAGGTAGAAGGCTAGAGAGGACAACCTGCAGCAAAAAAAAAAAAAAAAAAAAAAAAAAAAAAAAGCCCTTTTCGTGACCAGGATAGAAAAGAGGCGAGCACTTGATTCACATGGGTAAAGAGACAATGACTGGGTGAGAAATGCACTTGCGTGAATAGAAGACAGGTCCTAGGACGAGTGGCTTTCTCCCAGACAATAGGCAGATATCGGCTTTTCAGATAGGGCCTGGGCTTGTGGCCAGGGACCCAGGGTCCTTTAGAAAACACAGAGGACAGTTGACCTTGCCGTCTCCTCTGCTTCCTCCCAGAAGAGAAAGACAGAGAGGGAGACTGCGCAAAAGTGTGTAGAGTCACTGAAGTGTCTATGCACTCAGTGCTCATTAAATTAAACTTGTAAATATCCTTTTTTTTTAGGTTGTATAGTGTTGATGTTGTTGGTGTCACTTTGTTTATCCTTTAAAGCCCAAAAGCCACGATGAAAACCAACCTTTTTTATTATCCTTGTTCATTTACTTATAGGTTAGTGGTAAAGTACTTTAAAATGGCCCTGTAAATTAAAAATAATATGAGAAAACTTAATACTCCAGTGATAATGTCAACACCTTTCTTCCGTCCTCAGGAGACTAGGACTCTCTGTACCAGACACAAAGACGAGCGCCTTATTGCCTTCCACGTAACATCAGGAAGCTATGCGAGAAACACCTAGGTTGCATTTCCTGCAGTTTCCTTCCTTCCCATTTTTAAAGTGGGCTGGTCCCTTCCTCAGAGCAGCCATTGTGAGGGTAAGACGTAATATTTCAGCACTCTGCCAGTCCACTGGACATCTGCTGAATGGAAGGTGCCCCGGGTGCATTCACATGTCCAAGGCTGATGAGCAGGAACTAACTAATGGAGGGTTTATGCAGTGACCTTTGACCCCATTGCTTACAAATACAAACACTTGATGCACACATCACGCAAGTGCACAGACACACATGTGTAGATCTTAATAGTTTCATATATAGTTGAAATGTCTTTTACCTTTTTAATGCCAGAAAACATCAGGTATTCAAATGCTTTGCCTCTGAAACAGCATTTAGACCACCACTGGACACTAAAACTCACCCATGAAATTCCTAGTGGCTAGTCAACAAGGTGACCCACCACACCTATACAACGATGGAAGGAAACATTAATGCTTATAACTGGGAACTAATCAACAGCAAAACAGTTAAACACTTAAATATTTCAGCAAAGTGTGCAATGAAAACAACATTTCATTACAGTGTTTTGTAATCTCAATGGAGCTCTCTACACTCCACACTCTGTCATATCAGCAAAGGGAGAAATGACTGTGTGACACCTGATACTTCATAAAAGGCCAATATCAACACCACACTTCAGTCTAGCTCCGGTCTCGGTAGTCCAAAGTAATTTGGACAGCAACCTTTTGATCAAGTCGCTAAAGGGACTTTCTTTACAGAGTTATTTTTCCTTGGCAAAAGCTTTGGACAGGGATCCAGCCAAGAACTAGTGGCCTTCTCTGTACTTGAAATTCTAGACCAAGTCTAGACTAGACACTGGGTGCACACACACATACACACACCTCGGCACACTTACTCTCTCCTTCTGGCAGAATATTTTGCCAGTGCACTCAAACAGAACTAAAGTGGCAATGTGGCCTTTTCTTAACCTTTATTGTGACGGGACTGTTTGCTAAGCGCGCATGCTCTTCTTTCAGCAATTCCCTGCTTTATATTCATTTCTAACACAAATTGGCACTTAGGGGCTACCAGTGCAATCATCGTTTTCTGACACAGAGAGGCAGACAGACAGACCGCTTGACTGATTGATCCCCGGGCCATTTGGAATTGAACGATCCCTCTGTCTTCCCTTAGAATGCAAATGTCAGAGGAAACATCCTGCTGGTTTTTCAAATGGCAAATCAGCAACGACAAGGGCATGTCCCAACTTGCTGCATCTAGCGGGACAGCTCATCATAGTAAAACCAAACCTAAGTGGAGCGTGGACATAATTCCTGATGTTAAAGTAGCGTAGAGTACAAAGCCCTTGGCAGACAAGATGAGTAGTGCGAGATTGTGCAAACATCCTCTTTACCCAGGTTTGCAGCTACAATAGCCCTTCTGTAGTTTAAACAGTTCCAGGAACCCAAAATTAAAGAACTCTGATTACAATTGGTACGGTGGGCAGCAGTGACCCAGAGGCGACGGCGTCACGCATCCTGAAGGCCACAGGTTTGATCTCTCAACAGCCGCATCAACAGTCATGTGTCCTGTTGCAACGTCTTTTAGCAAGGCACTTAACCCCGACCTGCACACCCACTGTAAATCACCATGGAGAAGAGCATCAGCCAAAAGTGAAATGCAAAAAAGCACACTTACTAACCTAAAAAAAAAAAAAAAAAGCACTGCTGAGCTCAAGCTGACAAGCCCAGACAAATAATGTACCATGGGGGTATTTCAAACAGTTGCTTGGCTCCCTGCCAGAGCCATGACCTGACAGAACTACTTAACCCTGATATTTCCCTAACAAGCGCCGCCTTCCAGGAGTTACTTTGTGATGCAGATGATATTTCAAATCACTTATTTTTCACCTCTTACTGCAGTGAACCAACACCTCTGTTACCTCTGCTCCACTGTCGGCTGTTTGTGTTACACTTATTGTGAGGTCCTGTTGTCTCTATGCATGCATGGATGTGTTTTACTGTGTTCAGTTCAGATTCTGATCCGCAAAGTTCTTTTTAACTGTAATGGCAATGGGAAACAGTGAAAAATTCTCCAAATTAATGCGTGTATTCTATTTTAAAATCATGCTTTTCTCTTCTCAAACCAATGGGAAAAATCACATTTCTTTCCAATGCATTTTGACTTGACTTGTGTCATTTTTTTCCTGAGAGTAAGTATACTTATGCTGAGACAAGGAGATAAGCCCACTAGGATCAAGAAAATTACTCTTGACTCAAGAAGATTCTGGAAACACGTTGATTAGCCTTGGAAACAAGTTCGGTTATCTCATCCAACTGGCAGATTTTTCCCAAAACAAAATTCACTGAATATGATAATAACTTTGGATTCTCTTGCAGTGCAGACTATCAAAGCAGCTCTCTCTCTCTCTCTCTCTCTCTCTCTCACACACACACACACACACACGCAAATGTACATAGGTCCAAACCCACCTGAACAGATGCTTGCTTGCATGCAAAGTCACAAACAACTCTTTCTACACACACACACACACACACACACACACACACACACACACACACACACACACACACCAGCCCACCTCACAGCAAGGCCACAGATCCGTATCTCAATTCACATCCATTACGATTCCTCATTCTGCCCCATTCACACACTGACAGACGCCTCTCAGCAGCCATTCACACCAGGAAATGGATCTCTAGGCCTCACTAACAAGACCCGCCGACCGCCAATTTCTAAAGCCTCGCTGCTGCATATCAGGGCCTCAGAAGTGTTGCTCGGTAGTCTTACCAGTTCAGCGTTAATATTCCTCGACACTTCCAGGCCGGGTGTGATTGAGGTTTCTAGTCATAAAAAAGCCCTGTGCCAAAGTTTGTTAACCGCCACAGGGTGTCACCTACACACCTCTGGAACAATAGGAGCCGCAATAAAAGTGCTATAAAAAGCAGGAAATTGTCAACTACCTGTGATGAGATTCTTGGTGGGGATTAGGCTGGGAAGCACTGCCCTCAGTGCAGATTATTCTTGTCCTTGTTATTCTTGTCAACGGTGCGCATTCCCTAAACTTTACCCATGCTGTTGACTAATGAAGTTTTGCTGTTTCATCCTCACTAGCATGTTCATAGTATTTCCAGATCATTCTTCAAATGCTCATCGTCCATATTGAAACGCCCCTGCCCACTATTCAGCAAGCACACCTGATGTGCATGCTCGATATTAGACTACCGCCTAGATCACATGACAATCAGATCATCGTTTATCACACTGGGAGAGTGTTTCCAAATTTCCACACTCTCTGGAAAGCACTTGTTTAGTATGGACAGGAAGACAAAATGTAGAAAAATTATGTGTTCTCAAATTCACCCTGCGTCACATGGACATAGCCTGTGATATTAGCCTGTTTTCCTTAAGAGAACAATGGGCAGCCCTTTCACTTTGATTTTTTTTCCTTTATTAAAACAGTAGGAATACAGAGACAAAGTAGGGCTTACACGGAGGAGAAGGCAATTGTAAACTAGCAGAGGTGCACATAACATCCAGAGACAATGATCTTGACATCACAACACTGTGCTCAGCTCCGGGATGTGGGATTCATGGGATGTGCCACATGTATAGCTTTTCTCAGTGTCACCTTTAACTGACCCTGCTTTTACAAGAGTCCTCCCCGCATAGACTAATAACCTTTGGACATGAAACATGCATCCTAAATTCTAGTTTTTTTGTCATTTATTGAAGGACTAAGAGGTTATCTGGGTTTGTTAAGAGTTTGGATGCTACAGCTGCACTTACGTCATGAGAATGTTCCTCAGATGAGGCAAAAACCTCTGTGGGAACTTTTACCCATCTGCAGACTTGGACTCCATAGGTGATTAAGTCTTACTATTGTGCTTCCAAAATACTGAAATCACCTTTTTTGTAGCCCGTGCTCCTTGGAAGACTTCTCAGCAGTAAGTGCACGGGGATTGGGATTTTCCATACCTCTCTTTAGAAAAGAGCTGCCTTTAACTCAAAGAAATTGGTTTCAAAGAAATTGGTTTCAGCTGATTTTCTGTTACTTGAATGAAATAGTGGATGCCAACAGTGAAAACCATCCAGGGCTTGTCTTGGGGTATATTAATGTGCATATTTCACGGACACAGCCTTAACGGAGTAAATGCAATAATAAAAAGCTGCTTTCTCATTTCATTTAAGCATTCTTCTCGAAAATGCCATGAATCCATGAATCTATTTTGCAGCCATTACCACTAGACCAACATTCAAGATGTCAAAGTGGAAATAGTACGTGTGATTTTTTTTTTTTTTTTTTTCAAATTTTGGGTAACTTAATTTGGAGCAAACCATCTCAAATTGAAAATGATAAGTTGCCATTCTGCCGCACATGCGTATCTGTCAATCTTCGTCCTGCTTTTGGCTCCGCCTCTGTCCCTGGATATGCAGGGAATTATTCTGAGCTTCAACTGGATTTTCCATAAATCCCTTGACTACTTACAAGCAGATTAGAGTATGTTGAAGAATTATGCTATTTTGAGCATAAAAGGCTTGTCAAAATAGTACAGAGGCTTCTTTTGCACGTGTCCAGAGGTAGGCCATCTTTAACATCTGTCATGATTTGGCCTGGTGAACGACACTTTAGACTACTTATACTTGTCTCCACCCGAATCCAAGTGCACACGTCTCCTACCTGTCCCTGTAGGCTAAAGGTAACATATCCTCTTGGCTGCTGTGATGCTATTTCAGCCTCCCAACAGGCAATTGAGGGATTATATTGCAATGTTAAAATGCATAAGTATTTCAAAACCATTGCTGATCGGATTAAGTATCAGTATCAGATCACGTATCTTGAGGTAACAGATCGTAACATGAAGTTAAATGCCCTGTCATTTTCAAGTCATTATGCAAAGCTGTTTTTTTTTTTTTCCCGAGTGCTTAATGGATCATTTTGCAAATCATCTGTTACTGCTGATGGTGGACATTATGTGGAGTAATATTCAGCATGCACATTTCCCTGTACAATATGTGTCTGTCACTCTCCCTTATTATTCCTCCACTATATGCATACAGGCATGTGTTTGCATGTACTTAGATAACTACATTAGTCACTGATATGCATCTACACCTACATTAGCACAGCAAACTCCAATGTTTTACTTGCCAAATAATGAGATAATTACTTCCTGCTCCAATGCCAAGACAGATTCAAGCATATCCACTTAACGTGGCAAAACGAAATGAATGTGAATACTGAAATCTTGAGGCCGCAGGAAACAAGACCTCTTTTAACACTTCCTCGAAAAACCTTTATAATAACAGGAATTAGGATGGATTGAGGGAGAAATTTCACACTCGCTCACCGCCTCATTGAGAACCTGGACTATAGGTGGGAAACACACCATCACACTGCTCTAATACCTATTAGGAAACAATAGAGTCCTGTTGTAGCTACAATACAGTGTGTGTGTGTGTGTGTGTGTGTGTGTGTGTGTGTGTGTGTGTGAGTGAGAGAGAGAGAGAGAGAGACAGAGAGAGAGAGAGAGAGAGAGACAGAGAGAGAGTTAGAGTGCCTTGTGCACCCTCCCACACACACACACACACACACACACACACACACTAATTTGACATTGTTAAGTGATGCATTCCTTCTTTAATAAAACCCAGAGGTCACTGTAACCACCACTGTGAAAGGTGAGCTCATATGTGTGTGTGTGTGTGTGTGTGTGTGTGTGTGTGTGTGTGTGTGTGTGCGCGCTTGTTGCCTTAATGGACAAACTCTTCTTCTAGAGCAGAGAAAGAGCAGACTTATTAGATATTTCCGGTTGACTCAGAGATGAAAGGCGGATAGACAGAAACCACAAAAACAGTCAGGAACCTGTTTATCTTGCTCTTGTTGACAAGAAAAAGTCTTTGCTGGAATCGCAAGACAGGAAGAGATTGCATTAATTATTTACGATCGGGGCACAGATGGAAGTCCGACAAACAATAATAATTTTCACAAAGGAGCAGAACCAGCTTGTGTGCTTGTTAAGAGGAAAAATAGTGGCTTCCTCCAGCTGTTCTGTTTGAAGCGATATTAGACCTTTATTATTAAGGCCAGTGATGGAGAGCCCATGAGACTTTAATAAAAGTAAAGATAAGAAACCAGTCGGTCTTGTTCATGTTAACAGGAAAATAAAAATGACACACTGCAGCTGCAGCGAAGGCATTCATTGGATGTTGTTGCTGACTGATAAGAGGACTGGGGAAAAGTTGCGCCACTGTTGATGGCATCCCACGCTCTCTCTTTGTCTATTTATCTACCGAGCTATCCGAATGACTCAAAAGTGATTTACAGTGTGTCACATGTTCAAGCCAAAAGAAACAGTAGGTTAGGGCATTTAATGAGATGTGCCATTCCAACTTTGTAAATATAAGTGTCACCTGTGAATGAGAAACTGAGAGTATGTGAGAAACCTAATGTTGGAGATCTGATGACATATCGTGCAAGAGGAAGGTTTGGGTTGCATCACACTCAATATGGGAAAGTGAGTTTGCTGGTTATGATGATATGTGTGTGTGTGTTTATGTGTAATTCCCATATGTATTTTGTGTAAAAGATAGATGTAGGCCTGGGAATGGGGTTGTGTGTACAGGGGCTTAATGACAGCCCCCCGGGGAGATGGCATATCAGTCAAGCGGAACAACCTCCACACACACACACACACACACACACACACCAAATATACAAACACTGCTTGCATATTACACAACAACCAGAATCGCTTTCCCACAATTTACGGCTGGAAACACAACAAGAGCAGGGAACGGTAGGTCTAACCCAGCTCGCTGCTCCAGGCGCTTTGTCACACTCGGGCTGGAGTTTGGCCTACATGGGCTGGCACAATTCTCAAGGTGAACTAATGTTGCAGCAGGGTGTGTGTGTGAAACCATATAGCCCTCAGTGTCAGAGACAATTCCCCAAGCGTTTTGTTTTGTTTGGTTCTATATGGGTTACTGAGCCTAGGACTGACAGGGAAAAGTGCAAAACCCAAAAAAAAAAAAAAAAAATGTAATTTAATCATGTAGTCTGTGTTAAACTCTTTGCCACTGGGATGAGATATTGTACTTGTTTCCGGTGCAGTTTGACTTGTTGTGTATATAAATATGTTGAAACAAGGCAGAATGAGGCAGAGCCAACAACTCGCATCAAGACACTGAGACTTGATTCAATAATTTTACAGAAACAGGTTGATTAGCGTTGGAAACAAGTGGGATTATCTCATCCTGTGCATATTTTTTTCTTCACTTGATTGAAGAAAAATGATTTTAACGCTGAATTTGAGACTAAATGACTTGTAAAGATGTCGAATGGCGGGATACACTGGGAAACCAGCTCAGAGAGAGAGAGAGAGAGAGTTAATAAAACGGTGCAGTGATATCTTAGCTCAGCACAGTGATCGTAACTTTTTGGTGGCGGGTTTGGATGGCACATGGGCGGCAGATATCGAGCCTGTGTGTTATATGAACGCTGCTTTGAAACGAGGCATGTAGCTCGATACTCAAATGCACTCGCTATCACGGCGACAGCGGCGTGATTGGCTGTTTCGCCGGGCGTTTGGGACCCTCCTCTCCTCAGAGGCTGCAGCTGAATTTGGCCGGGCCACCGCTGCGGCATTCCACACTGACCCTCGAGTAGCGGGCCTGAGGTTCATGGGTAAACAGATAAACCGTTTGGTGGGCTTGCTGTCTAATTTCAGGCCTCTCTCCCTTTCTCTCTCTTTCTCTCCTGCCCTCCTTCCTTGCAGCCAGCCATATCCTCAGTTGGCCTCTCTGTTAATTCAGACCTACCTGACAGCTCTGCCTAACCTTCTGAGTTTACTATCAGTCCCGCTCGGCGACGGGCTCAGCTCTCTAAACACACTGAAGACTAATCTGCAACAGATGGGAGACGGGATGGAGGAGGAAGTGGTATAAAGGATACACAGCATATTTGTAGCCCTCTGAACAAAACGATAGGGTTTCATCGCAGTTCCGAGCAGAGCCACGGGAGGGTTGTAATGATGTGCGCTGCGGCGGCTCCCAAGGGCTTAACGGGACATATTACTGGGAGATATAAGCTCTCCATCCGCAACCAGATGTCTGAAAGGCCCCGAGGGGGATTCCAGCAGGGCTTTCGCTCTTTCTCTGGAGGAAATGCGCACACCCTTTGCTTATACACACACACACACACACACACACACACACACACACACACACTAGCAAACACACCCCAACGAAAGGTCTTGTATGCATAAAAACATGCATACAAACAAATGCACGCAATGCATGGACACACACACACACACACATGCAAGCCCTCACATGTTGGATTTCACGGGTGGCTGCATGAAGATAATGAAAGCCTCCCTGATGCAATTTAGCCCCCAGTTTACTGTCTGGTTTTTGAGGTCATTAGTGTAAACACAAAAGACATTTATTTACTACCTCATTAATGCAAGTGGCAATTTAAG
The DNA here is from genome assembly GCF_902150065.1 of Myripristis murdjan. Classification (NCBI taxonomy): domain Eukaryota; kingdom Metazoa; phylum Chordata; class Actinopteri; order Holocentriformes; family Holocentridae; genus Myripristis; species Myripristis murdjan. The sequence goes on along the minus strand of NC_044002.1, from coordinate 14,485,998 downwards.
CTCCCTCTCACGAAAAAAAAAAAAAAAAAAAATGAACAGCGGATCTCATAGCGCCACCCGAAACCAAGACGACAGTCAAATCACTGTTTGTATTGGTTTTTTCGAAGAGCGCTTGGAAAGCCCCGAGCTTTCATCAGCTAACCACTACGAGTGAATATCTTTTACATTCTCCCTCTGCTCGGAGATAAAATTGTCCTAGCTGAAGGATACGCTGGTACTTGATTACAAACCACAGAGCACAAAAGGCAGTTGGAGCTTGTTTAAAGGAGGGGGGAGGAGGAGGGGGGAGGGGGTTATATAAGAAGCGGCTATACCTCTCATTACAAAGAGTGGCTTTCGCTTTGAGAAATACCTCTCTAACAGCAAACATATCGCCGTGAAGTGCCTGACACGGTTCAGCTGGGTACGCCCAAATTGAATTTTGCTGGAAATTGTTATCCAGTGACGATGGCGTTTCAGCACAAAGCGTGTCTTGTACTCAAAGCAGGCCTTCCCTTAATGCTCAGGCGACGGCAAAAGTTTGAAATCCGCTGTGAAATGCAAAACACGGAGACGCTCGGGAGTTTTTAGTGAATTTGGAGAGCGGTGAGAATCCTGCGCTCTCCCCTCCACCCTCCCGTGTATCGCCAAAATTTATCGCAACAAGCCATTTCCTGAGTCTGAGTGGCATCAGATTGGATGGGGTCATTTCCCCTGTGGATGAATCAGAGGCTGTGGCTCCGCTGGGAAAATCTGAGACATCATGGAGATACAGTGACAGATAGGGCATCTCCCCAATGACCACCGGGCCGAGACCGAGGACCACCCAACAGCCATGGGGTGAGGAGAGGCAAAATGGTCGAGGGTGAGAGAAAACGAGAAGAAGAGCAGATAAGAATGAATCTGTAATTTGTGACTCTTACTTGACTGTCTCCATGTTTGCTGAATGTAAATTATCAGGGACACATTCCCAACATGAAACCCCTTTTTCTACAGTCCACGTCTCAGTTGTCCCAAAGCTTAGAAATTCCTCTCTAACTCATCTGCTTCTCTTTATCCTTGTCTAATGTAATAGCATAAATCAATAAGCAAACAGGTTTAATAAGGAAATTCAATAAGAACTGATCAATCAAATTCACTGAGGAATTAATAAGAAAATAAATAAGAAAGTAGCTTTGACCTGGATCGACCTCATCGGTGTACCTGAAAATGTCAACGCCTGATATTTTGTACAAACGTCAAACATATAAGGGCATCAACAAGTTGCCCATTCCTTTCTTCGTTTCTGGAGCCACTGATTTTTGCAGATGCGTGGATTTCAGAGAGGAAAAAATCAAGCTGGGAGAGACTGGGACAGGAAAAACAGAGGCAGACACATGAGAACGTGTGGTGCAAAAGATGTCATCTGAGGATTCATGCATGCGTGTCAGGGAGACAGGGAGATGTGTTAGCATGTGGGAGAGAGGGAAACACAGTGAGTACGTTTACATGCACACCATATTCCGGTTCGGCTCAATATTCCGGTTAAGGTAACTGCGCCGCGGCAACTGGAATATTCCGTTTACATGTTACTTGGCATGCCCCCGTGTTTCGGTGTATTCCACTCTCTGACGTAATGCGACACTCAGCCGCGGGGGGCAGCAGTGCGCGTGTAGGCGTCTGGTCTGCCGGCAAAAACAGACGAAGAAGTCTTCTTCCTCGTCTTCTTCTTCTTTTTCTTCTTCTGTCGCTATTTCTATGTTTTTTCCCATCGATATACTCCGTGATATTTTCAGTCTCTGACCAGCTGAAGGTGGACTGCAGTCTCCTGGCTCTTGCTGCTGTTCGCCCTGCCGTTTTCCCCGCTTGCAGGTAACCATAGCAACAAAGACGCCTTGTGAGTCGAGCATGCGCAGTCGTGACTGAATATTCCGGTTCGGGGAGTTTTCCGACTAAGGTGGTTACATGCCCCAATATTCCGGTTGGAACAGGAATATTCCAGGGGGCTTATTCGGAATTCTCTCCAACCGGAATATGACCTTAATCGGGTTCGGTGCGTGTTTACATGACACGTGCGCAACCGGAATATTGCGAATATTCCGGTTAATACAGGAATAAGGTGTGCATGTAAACGTGCTCACTGAGAGGAGGAGGAGGAGGAAGAGGAAGAAAAAGAAAAAGAGCAGAATGTCCCTGATTAGGCCTGAGTTGAGACACGCAGCTCTTGAGCTCTCTTTAGCCTCAGGAGCGTCACGTCGACCACATGAGACCAATTTCAGGAGAGAAGGCAGCAGAAGCTAAGTCATGTTTTCCTCATGCACATGGTCAACACTAACTTGGAAATAAGGGCTTCATTCTAGTTTGGACATTTCTAAACCATTACGAGTCTTTAGGCAGTATGCAGTATTTTAAACACACATATATGTCCCTAAACACATAGTGTGTGAGCAAATGATTTAAAGTAGGTCATAACTTATTTTAACCCCATGATATGGTTTGCTTTCATGCCAGAATTAACTTTGTAAGAGTAGCTTTTTTTGCACGATTGTTTCACAAAGAACATTTTCAACACATCCTTTTGGTATGAGGCAAACAGTAACAACTTTAGCTGTTCTGGTCAGGCAAGATGGCGCTTTGCACATAGTCACTTGTTTTATCTCAATTTATATTAATGTTTACCCTCAGTTCAATTTTATTTGTATAGCATCATATCATAGGTGATGTCAAGGAGCTTTACGGAGACTAAACAGATTTTGGCTCCTTCCATGAACCAGAATCTCCCCCTTGAGCAGGTACTTGGTGACAGTGGGGAGGAGAAAGTCCTTTTAACAAGGCAAGAAGCTTGAGAAACACGGCTCTGGGTGGGCGGCCATCTGCCTCGACCTTCAGAGGAACTTCAACGAACTGGATTGTTTCTGGCTTGATGACAATATGTTCTTTCTTTAAAAGTGCAAGTCAATGTTACTTTAAATTGCAGGCTATGAAGTTACCTTAACCTTAAAACACACTTAACTGTCCACAATTACTGTTAATTAATGTTACATGGTAATAAACACAGTTGGTGAATAGTCTTCCTTGTTCAAGGCCCATGTTGGCAAGTCCATTGTTGTTTGGAAAACCAAACATAAGAGGCCAGAGCTGTCAAACTAAGGAGTGATGTCACATGCACTCTGCACTCTGATTGGTTGTTGCATGAACCTTGTTGCAGAAAGTTCAAACAAGTTTCAGCTCGATGCAACTTAGTTTCACGAAAAGGTTTCAGGTAATTACAAGGGGTGACACACGGTGCAGTTGCAATCTCAGCTGCACACAATCTTGTCGTGTGAAAGAGTCTCCCATGTAACGTTGGTGGGTCCCGAAAAGCTTTTCACAAGCCCGGGAAGTTGGAGAATTTTCTCAGCCTCGGAGGGACGTGTAATCTTTCATTTGAAGTGAAAACATGAATTGACATAACTGGAGCTACAAGGAGCTCACATCACAACAGGGATAAACAAGGCAAATTGTATGAGTGATGTATAGAAATTACACCCAACAGATAAATACAGATACCAATCTTACTCGATAGGGAGACCTTTCATGTTTTGCCCTATCAAAAGAAAAACCCAAGAAGCTATCATTTATGCTACTTTGTTCCCTCTGCCTCAGGGTGGTCATTTGACTGAGAATAATTACGTGGTTTGTCATACAGCGAGCGTGTCTTCCCTTATGAGACAGTGTGTCTATCTATACTGTTTACCTTAGCACCAGCTTTAGAGCCTTTTAATTATTATCCTCTAATAATCATCATCTTTAATGTCTCCACAACCACTGTGGCTGGCGACTGGCAGTGTCTGGGCAGGTGTATGTATGTGTGTATGTGCATGTGTGTGGCTTTAATCATCATCAAATAGAGCTGTGTGTACAGGTAATTAAGGTGGTGCCAAATCGACTCTCACTCACAGGCACGAGTCAGGAACTCTCAAAAACATCTCCGCCGTGCATCGCTTAGCAAGTGCTGCGGGCAACTTCGGCTAAGCCCTGCTACAAGTTTTGACACAGAATTCAGAGGAACTCCCATCCAGAGTCCATTATTCAGTGTCTGATATATTTCTAAGCCTTGGATTACTTTTCCTCTCCGCAAGCTGACCATAATACCAGGCTTGGTGAGCCAATGCGGGCTGCTGGGTTTGGTCTTTAACCACGCAATGAGCGCAGGGATCATGATTAGGGTTCTGTCTTAGATCAGTGGGTCCCGTCTCTGCTGCCCCCCCCCGACCCCTCAACCTCACCTCAGCTTGTGGCCACAATTTATGGCCGCTGCGAGCCGAAGGGTTGCTTGTTTGAATTCACAGTTCGCTACCTTACTATCCTTAGTGCCCTTGAGTGAGGCATTTAACTTTCAGTTGCTCCAGCGATGTGATGCTGCTAAAACTGTGGTAGCACTGGGTGGTTTCCAGGGTAGAATTGCTTTAGCTGCTTATAAATCTGTTATGTTTGCATGTAAAGATCATACTAATTTCGATTTAAACTAAAAATTAAATTGTTCTACTTAAAGCTAGGGACTGTCTGAACTTGTAAAGCCTTGTGTCAGGCACATAAGTTACTAATACTGAATTCACACCAAATTGGAAAGGTTGGAGATCCAAGTTAACTCGTCTTGACAACTTCAGAGTGTTCACGTGTTTGCTGTTGTGGGATTGTCACAGGTAATGATATCATACTGAATGAACTGAATAAATGTGCGTGAAAGTGTAGAGAAGCTCATATAAAATGTTCAGCAACCCATGATGAGTATTGTACCGAGGACAATTCCATGATGAGCTCTGTGGCTTTCACAATCTTCCGTGTTAACGACGTTGGGTGGTTAAGCGGAAGAAATCATGCGGAAGTAGCAAATCCGCAGTTTCCAAGTAGTAAATACCACAAGGGAGAAGACATGAACAATCGCTCTGAGTATTTACAACTAGAATGATATGGCCATAACTTGGTATACATGTAGCTGAGTCCAATGAAAAGCATAAAAACTTTAACACATAAGTCATGGCAACATCATGAGGTTCATCACTTCGAGAATAACAGTCACATCCAGCTACAATAACCTGCATCTTCATTGTTAAAGGTATGTATTACTATGTTTTGTGTGTATACATGTAGATAAATACATTTGCTTTTCAGGTTAATGTTACAGCGAGCTTACAATGGAACTTGCATAAAGCTGGGTGAAATTCAGTGACTGGATGAATGTGAAGCAGGGAGTTGCTGAAAAAAGCATGCATGCTCAATAGGCCTTCCATGGATGAATAAGAGTAAGAAAATATGTTTCCAAGTTTACATTTCATCATATTTTATTCATTTTTTGGCTGCATCAAATCAACACCCACAGCTTTTGGCTGTATGAGCCTGATGTTGAGGATTTCAAAATGCTTGTCTGTTTTTTTTCTTATTGCTTACCGTGTATCCCAATCCTTGTTTGGCCCATCACGACTCAGCCCTGATGCACAACTACAGGCCGCTTGGCAAGTGTGTGGGCATGCGTGTTTGTGTGTTTTCGGAGGTTTGGAGTGATTTACACGGCCCCGTGCTCCATTAATTCCTGTATGACAGCACAAACATGCCTGTGTGTACGCATATTGGTCGGAGGTAGCAGACTGACAGAGGAATACAGACAGAACAGTGTTGACTCACTAATGGATGGATGGTCACACACACACACACACACACACACACACACACACACTTTCTAATACACATACTGTATATATATGCGGACACGTTCATACAGCCATGCAAATACAAACACACACACACACTTCATATTCATGTTTATGTTTCATATTGGTTCCACTTATTTAATGTCATGCCAATCCTTGCTCCAACCCAAACAACTGGACACAAGAAATCCATGGATGCTGCATAACTTCCCTGAAACAGAGTGTCTTATTTGACCAGAAGCAACCCGTCCCAAATGTATCAGCAATTCATGTTTCCAACCCCTACTAACTGCAACTGAAAAATGAAACACTGGTACATGTGCTGTAAATGGAAAACACTCCTGCAAATAAATAAATAAATAAATCTTTAACTAAAAATAACTGTCAACCAGGGATTTAAGCTTCATTTTAAATGTCTATAATTTGTTTTCATTCTCAGCTGTTGCTCATGTTCTAACGGGAGGTGTCATTTGTTTCGAGCTGGTATCTTTTTTTGGAATCAAACTCTTCAACTCGAGGCAAAAACATTTGAAACACTGTACATCCTGAGCCCTTCACAGTTTTACTGCTGTAATCAGATGAGGTGTTTTAGCTGAGGACTCACGCGCAGGGCCAATGGCTCTAAATCCAGAACACCCTAAGTCGCTGAGCAAAAAGGTTTTCCAGGAGGGAGTCCAACAATATCAAAACAATCTCCAGGCTGGATTTCCTCTCTGGCACTAAAACCCCACTGCAGAATGAGAATCTGGGCTGCATATGAGAAAACGAAGGCCTGGAGGATGTAACCTCATGCTTCTAATGTAGCGACACCGATCTAAAACTGCGTCTGTGTTGATGTAGAAGTTGTCGATGCACAAAACAGGTTTCCCTGGAAGTCAGCGGGGCGCTCTCAAATGCAACCAAACAAAGAGCCAGGGATGTTTTTATTATAGTGCTCTTAATATGCAGACACATTTGCATTGCATTATTCTGCCAACGCTGGACTCACAACCGTTTGCCTTTGCATGAGGAGTCACTCCCTCTCTTTAGCTGCAACATGAAAACTCATCTCTTCAGTAAATACTTCACATCCTCTGAATCACATCCTCCTCCTCTGTAACATTTTCCTCCTCGTCTTGCTTTGATTTGTTTTAAAAAAGGAACCTTTTCACCTTGGTTCATATTGCCTCACCTTGTAAGTATTAACTTCATCAGATTTTCCATTCTGGGAGCAAAGAAATAGCTGTTCAACCTCCCCACTTCTCTCCTTTGTTACATCTTCCCTGCACTTTTTTTTATGACTAGCTGCTTGGTGTGAAAGAGCTGTTTTATTCTACTGCTGTACCCAATGCAAGTCACTATGGATAAGAGCATCAGCTAAATGCTTAAAATGCAATGTAATGTGAAATGTGATGCAAACAGAGACACTGTGTTTTGCAGCCAGTCAAAGAATAATCATCTAAATCAATGTTATGTGCAACACCAGTAGACATTACTCTCCCATGTGGCTCGAATGGCTGACCAATTAACAGCAGCTTAACTTGGTAGGCCACTCAAACACCTAGCTGACACACACACACACACACACACACACACACACACACACACACGGACATGTACAGCTGCACACACTCACACACAAGCACTCAGAGACACAAAAACATACATGCCCATGCACACACAGGCATCCAAAGAAAACAATATACAGATATAAAAGCAGACATGCATCCAAAACCATACACAGGATAGACAAGGACACACACACACACACACACACACACACACACTTATACATACTCATTAACAAGAGCTTAGCACTGCAGTGTGTATGCCCCCAGCAAAGTGCAGCATAGTCTGGCTGGCTGCCCGCTTGGCCCCCCACGGAGGGGAAGACACACCAGTCACCTGATCCTCTGCTGCCCTGGATCAGCTAACTACACAGCAGCTTGTCATTCATTTCCACAGAGAGGGAGACTGCATGGCATTCAGATGAAAGCTCAAGCTAATGACAAATAGCTGATAGAGAACACTGCCAGGGAAAACACACCTCCAACTAGCTCCATCTTAGCAGGTTGCCAAGTATGAGTATGAAAATTTAGCTTTAAGAAAAAAAAAAAAAAAAAAACACCACTCATATGGTGAGATAGTTTCTCTTGATTGCAAAACGTACAGTATATAAGAATGTCCATACTGACAGGGTGATGTCGATATGTTTTTCAAGAGAATTTGTGAAATAATTTACAAAAAGTGAACATTTCTCATTCCAGGTGCAGCTTTCTTCACCTTTTTTCACCCAAAACTATATCTAAAACTGACTTTTGTACAGTGTTCTCATCTGGGACGATTTTCAAATTTCAGTTTTTCATGAAGTGGAGCTATAAGAGGTGGAAAGATTACAGAGTATAACATTAAGGCGATGCATTAATTTGTAACTGTTCTGTTGCTCTCACTGGGGCATCTTCATAAATCTCTCCCACCGCTAGGTGACACCACTGGCCTCAGTACAGATCGCACTGCACTGCAAAAATGTCCATCCTAACACGTCATTTAGTCTCATTTTCAGTCTCCAAATCTTTTTTTTTTCTTAATGCAACAGAAAAAATGCCATAGGCGGGACTGATTCAACTTCTTGCTGATGGAATATTAATATTTTCAATGGGAAGTGTCGTCAGAACAAGGCAACTAATGATTAAACACACATTTTGAAGAACATTTGACAGAATTTTAATACACTTGGAAACATGAAATGTTGTATCGCATATTTCTTTCAGTTGTTTTAGAAAATGTACGACTTGATGGCTGAATTCGAGACTAAAATGAGTTGGTGAGATGATTTTTTTTTTTTTTCAGTGTGCTTATAGTTCCCTTCAACTGACCCGTGTGGTTCAAGTGATGTGGCTTGACTCTGTCATGTTTCTGTGTATATGGCCTACGGTCTGTCAACACTGATAAAAGCGTATTTTTGAAGAGTTAAAGAGCTGCCTGAAAGACGCTCAAAGGGGTCTTTAAAGGCAGAAAAGGTGAGACGAGAGAGAGAGAGAGAGAGAGAGAGAGAGAGAGAGAGAGAGAGAGAGAGAGACCACCTGAGTGACAGGCAACAGCTGAGTCCACACATCTGGAAACCAAAATGTAACCCTCCATTAGTGCGTCTTTACGCACACACTTTCCAAGCCCAAAGCCCCTCAACGCAGCCCCGATTTCACTTTTTTCTCTCCTTCGGTGCTCGCCGGGCAATGAATGTCACAGGCCGAACAACTGACTCTTTCTGTCCGCTTTCGCCTTGCAGAATTCAACCGCTGCCATTAATTCACGGCGAGACTCATTTCCCATCCCTACTTATTCTGACTGCTGCAATAAATGAAGTTTTTGTCTTTGCAAGATGAAGACAAACAAACTCCTTTGAACCAGGCACACTGCAGTTTGTTGCCATTCTGAATACACTTAGCACAGTCAGACAATGCAAATTGCTAAATGCATACGTTCCGATGTGCATTATAGGTACTACATAGCCAAAGGCGTGGGAGCAACATTCGGAAAATGAAAAATAGTAAAAACAAATATTAAAATAGCCTTAACATTCAGCAAAGATAACGATGGGTCTGTTTTAAAAACTTGTAACTGACCTCTCACACGCAGTAAGCTGGTCCGGGGTCGGGTTGAATATTCCCTTTATTAGAATAAAATCACGACTGTGAAGGCATCCGGGCAGGCTGCAATCGTCAGATCATCAGATACCATCAAATGGCGTTGCAAGTCCGATATCGAATCAGTTGACGGTCTTTCAGTGCATGGTCATGGAGAGAGAGAGAGAGAGAGAGGGAGAGAGAGCGAGAAAGACGCGCACCAGTGCTGAGCGCTGCGCAGCTCTGGGAGCAAGTTAAAGCGCCTAGAAATGACATTAGCGCTGCTCTTTGCCTATTGGCTTAAACAAGCACCCCCCTCCCCCCCACACACACACACACACACACACACACACACACACACACACACACACACACACACACACACACACACACACACACATTCTTGGCAGTCTAGAAAACACGACTTGTCTGCCTTTCCTTCTCACTTACACATGGACGGCATACTGTGCACATCAGCACCGTGACATTTTGGATACATTTCAGAGGCGTCAGAAAGCACAAGTAGCCTGTTGTGCTATTAATTGTCACAGTTCTCCAACGAATAAAACAAAATGTAAAGCTATAATAAACTTTAAAAAGGGACGTCATATAAATATACTGCATAACCCCAGACGGGAATTTTGCAGTAATAACAGTGGTATTCCATTGGATGTAAGATAAAGGTCACTGTAACCTACTACAGACCATCAAGTCCTAATTTGAAAACTATAGGGACATTATAGTGGGTTAAAAAAAAAAAAAAAACATAGGTTGAATTAGAAAAAAGTGATCAAAAAGTCACCATTTAGTACCACTATAAACACTATAAGAGTACAATAGCAATATTGGTATGATGAGTAAAAATCGGACACCCAATGGCAAGATCAGAGTTGCTGTATGGAGGCCATCATAGGAAATAAAGAGATGTACAACATCCAGTGATCAAACCCACTGGGTAAACCATTAAAGTGGCTTGTGAAATTTGGAAAGCACCGGCCACTGTGGCTAGTGAAGAAAAAGGCTTCTTTTCTCTCCTGGCTGTGAAGTAACACATGTTCACATGTGCAGGCATCACCCCAAGGCCTTCTGAGACTCAAACCTGATAGGTTGTGAAGCTGCGTGGAAGTATCAGGCATGTGTTTCCAAGCCATGCCTGACACTGGATACCATGGATGTATCTCAATAGTCCAAAACAGCTTCCTTTACTTGGTGACAGTAGTTCAGAGGCTGGGAATACAGGCGTATAAACACACGTTCACCAGCTGCCATATTCAGACCAAGGTCACCCCCCCTCAGCATCTACTGATGGGAGTCACTGAGCGGTACACTCAACAACCAGCCGCTCCAATGTGACATTTCAGACGACAGCACCAAAATGGTTGCAGTGGACAGCTCCCTGGTGTAACGGTGTGTAGCTGTATGAATATGAAACAGGGCAAAGGAGAAAAGCAGCATCGGTATTCTGCAGGTCCTTTCCTGTATAAATAAAAGTTGCAAAATAGTTTCCTCTTGTGCTGGCTGCTTCTCAGCGGGGGTTTAACGTCTTTGCCAGTGACCCAAAGAAATCATTTTATCTCTTGACATGTTGCCCAGATGCTCCTCATATACAATAAACCATGATACACTTAAAGCGTTCAGACCTGTTTTATTACTTTCTAATCTGCCATGATCTTTAGAGGAACAATAGATGTAGCATATTCACCGGATCCATTGGTCCCGTGGCTTCTACAAACCATTCAGTCTCAATAGGTAGTGCATAATTCTAACAATGGGAGAATTAGAGATCTGATAATCTCTTAAGCCACCTTTGCTTGACCATACTGTATATGCACTGATGGTGTTGCAACAGAGTATTGCATGGCATTAGATAAAGGCGTTCATTAAACAGCATATGCTATATTAATGTTGCTGTTGTGATCAAACCAGAATGGGCATAAAACTAAATCGGAGTCCCGACTCATGGTTTAGATCAGTGTATACTACTTGAAAAGCGGAGTCTTGTATTACTTCATGCACTCTCTGAAGAAGGTGGCTTTCAATTTAAGGTTTCAATTCAGAGTAAAACATCTGCCAAATGAAAAGAAATGTGATGCCTACTTTCACTACATTACTGAAAACAAATCATGCCACAACTGGAAAGGAGAGTAGGTGACCTGAGTTCTTGGTTAGCATCAGCTTCATACAGGGCAGTCCACACTTTAAACATATCGATTGATAAAGCTAAAGTAATATTTTGTTTCAAAAATTGGATCTGTCAGGCTGCGCTGTGGAGTTGAAGTGAAGAGGGCCATTTGAAATGTCTGTGAGCCTGGCAGTGTGACAGGGCAGGTCAAACAGTATGGCTTATTGTGCCTCCCTGCCAGCCAGGCAGCCCACACAGTGAGGGACCCCTGCACGCCCCCGTTCACCCTGCTGGCTGCTGCTCTGACATCCTGACAGCATGATTTACAGCTTACATTTACACTTCACACTTGAGACATTTCGCTGATGTTCATATTCGGGGAGACTTGCTATGAGTGCGGCAGTGGAATCACCTTCAGTTTGTCGATCACCAACATAAAAAGAAACAAAACAAGGGCCAGGGCCATGACAAAAGATGTGACAAAAAAGATGTGGAAAAGATGTTAAGGTTAATAAAAGAAGGCATGGAGAAAAATAAAGAGACAACATCAAAATTTGTCTCTCTCCTTTCTGTTGCCGTCACCTCTTTGATTGAGCAGCTAATCTCACCGTGAATTCACCTGTTGTGCACCACATCACATACACACATGCTCACACACACACACACACACACATACACACACCGCTGCACTTCTAACGAGAAATCTGATCATCTTCTGTGTCCCGATTGCTCTCTTTCCACCTGTTCTATTCGCCTGTGTGCAGAATAGAGCCCGTCTCTGTGCTTTGCCTCGCGTCTTTGTGCACACTCGCAGACATCTGTAACATTAAGCCTATTTACAGCAGAGAGAGAGAGGGGGTATAAAAGGTAAGCCTATAGGCCTGCACATGCAGCCCGGGAGGAAGCGAGGATCAGTGCAGCATGGAGAGCATAAAAAAAGGGCCTCTGGGTCAGTAAATCCTACCCCTGTCACCTTATGGTGCAAGGGAATGCTGCGCGGTTGATGAAAGTGTCAGAGAAACAGCACCTCATACATCACATTGTCACTGCTGAGCCTGTCGTTTATCTCACTCCGCGCTCCTTTTCTTCTCTTTTCTTTGGAAATGATGTTTTGAAAGCAACCCTTGTGGGATTGTTTGCTTTGTGGAGGATGTGAGTTATGAATGGCCGCACACCGCGTGGAGGAGAAGTTTGTTATCTGCAAAATCAGAGTATCTGATCACTGGAAACAATAAAATCTCGAGCACTTCTTTACTCAGCTTATCTCGTGTCCACTGAGCTCATTTGTTATGATCCAACTTGGTTAGATATCCCATGTTTATTATATTTGTTGGACCTAACTGGCGAAAATAAATATGAAAATGAATGATTTGGACTTCACAAATGGAATTATTATCATCTATCATCATGACTTGGTCTTTGAATTTAACCTGTCCTCTTGACTTTAGTCTGTGATCTTGGAATTGGAGCTTATTTTCTCAACCAAATGCCAAAAATGTAAATGCAAATTTAAACAGGGAACTATTGAGGACAAATCAGCCCTGCAGCATGCTGCAAAAAAGCTGTGACCAACGACTATATTTAGTAATATTATATTTAGTGTTAAGGAAAAGCCCTGAAGAAATTTTTTTTTTCTGTTAGAGATGGAGACACAAAATTTTGTTGTGGAAACTGTCAAGACATGTGGCTACACATGACAAAATCCATTTTTTTTTTATTTTTTTTTTATTTCACACAAATTTACCTTAACTTGAGCTGGTAGACAACATTGATTTTATTTCAACAACAGACTCACGCTGGATCAAAACCCCTAGTATTGAAAATCAGGGTGTTTTGAAACTAATGATACCAAGCATTTGATATAACCCCTTGTAGTTTTTATGACACAATCACACATATAGTTTGTCGTTAGTCACATGTTGTTACTCAATTTATCATTTTTCACAAAAACACCAAGTGGAAATACAAGTTCCTATGATCACATGTTCAAAAAAAATGTATGCACTTAAGCACCAGATAGACTCAAGTAAGAATGATTGCTAAAAATGATTTTCCAATGTGCTTTTAGATAGAAATGATGAGAAATGTAGCTCCATGACTGTGAGTATCCATTCATTTCTATGGGATTTTTGGCTGTGGCTGTATTCTGGTTAACAAATGCTCATTTCTGCTGTATCCCAACCACTAATGAACATGAACATGAACACACGCACGCACGCACGCAGACACACACACACGCTTGAAATGCATGTGCAGGTGTATTATTATTCACATATCTTGTTTATAAAAGGTTGCCACTGTCAGTCCTATTAGCAGGCACAGGGGAAGAGTTTTTTTTTTTTTAAGAGATAATATATATAGTAAATATGCTGAAACCAAGAAAAAAAAGGCAGATCAGTCCACTTGATTTTCTTGAGTCAAGGAAACAAGAAGATTAGGAAAAACAAGGTTGTAACACAAGACAAGGAGATAAATTTTATGGTGGATTTCATTCATTTATTTTTATTTCGCAGTGTAAGAAATGGGTAGGATATCTGACCGGTGTGGTTCAGGGCAGCGAGAGTCAAAGTCGAAAATATGGCATCTTGTTTCAGGGCTCAGCTGAAAGGGGATATCTGGTCATTAAAAAACACCGCATACCCACACACCATGTTGTCAATGTGACTAATGAATTTCTGCGTTTAAGTGACATTTAAACCCGTGAAACCATGACAGAGCGATGACGGAGCATGGCCGTAACCAGGCCTGGGTCACGAGGGAAATTATGACCCGACACCAGCTGGATGCTCTGTGAATCTAATATTTGGCAGTCGCGGGTGAGTTTTGGTGACCAATAATAATTTGGAAATGCAGTTTTATTCAGTTTCCTGTGCTGGTCATTATCCAGCGACACTGATTTTACCTCCTTGTTTCTTTCACCCTGCGTCCCCCAACCCAAAACCTACACCCCCCCCTCCTTTTAGAGTGAGGTGAGCAGCTCCAGATATGGCCTTAAGGGAAACTGTCACTTAAACAACGGGAATCTGGGCTATGTTTGGTCATTTTTAGGTCGCCCCCAAAACATCATGTGTGGTAGAAATGCGCAGGAGTGACATATGAGTCACGTCCAGGAATGGTGTAATGTTATTAAGACCGCCGCTTTTTCTGCTGCTTCCCCTACTGTGTGTCCTCTCAGATTTCTTACTATCTTGATAAAAAATAACCTCATGGTGGAAAATTCCTCACCCTTTAACGAGAAAATTAAGTGTAATAATGTTTAGAAATACCCTCTGAATCATCTGCCAAATGCTTAAACAGCCTTTGTGAGAAACCCAAAGAGCTGACAGGGGAGGCTTTCATAATCACGAGCAGAATGGCTGAATGCATGTCCGGTCACTCACGCTCATTCATCACCATCTATCTACCTGTAATCTCTGTTGTGTGCTTTCTCCCCTGTCATTTGTCTATCTGTCCGTGTCATCTCTGTCGTTACCACAGGCAGAATGGAGGAGGAGGAGGAGGAGGAGGAGGAGGAGGAGGAGGAGGAGGGGGAGGAGGAGGAGGAGGGTTCACTGTTATCACTGAGCTGTCATCAGATGCATCAGCTCTCTCAAGCCAAGGAGGGTTTAGTTACACTTAACTTTACCGGAAGGTCATCAGGCTCTGTGTGGGCTTCACAATACAGCCGTCTATTTTTCTGACTATTGTCGTGGTTGCGCTCTGGATAACATGCATCCATACTTTAAATAAACGTTGTTGTTATTGTTGGGCAGAGATCTTTGCTCTAAAAATGAAAGGAATGCTTTCTTTCCAAGTAGTATTTATTAGTCAGGTTTCAAAAGGCCGAAGCATCATCATATGTGTTTCCTGCTATAGCAGCAGTATGAGTTCTGATACTTTTTTTGTATGGGCCTGACTGAGCTGATCATTGATTGCATCGATACGTTTAGTAATTTTAAATTGTATTTCATACTGAAGTTCACTCACGTGCTCTGTCCCTATCAAATAAACAAATAAACATAAACATAAGTTTGTAAGACAGGGTGGTCTTTATCTCACAAAGTTGCAGGTATACTTCTTCCAACAACTCATGTATTGGAGCATCTTTTTGGCTCAAGTGGCTAAAACCAGGGACACAATGGTCAGATTGCTTTGTGTCACCTCATATTTGACACTAAAGTTTGCTCATGAACGCTCTGTACAGACAGCATGCAGCAAGCTCTGCACCTGTAAGAGAGGTAACAATTCTCCATGACGGGAGGCGGCAGTAGTGGGAAGACAAGGACCAGCAGGGGCTGACAGTATGCGACACTTTGCACACACTACAGGCGATCGGTGGCCACAGACGACCAGCGACAGGCAGACGAGGGCTGACAGTTGGCTTAGTGTCAGGGGCTTAAGGCATAATTACAACCTCCTGGGTTTTAACCTGAAAACAAAACAACCGATGTTTTCTTTGACAGTCATGTGCCACATATCACTGAGTAAAACGCTGCACCCCCACCACCTGCATGCTGATTGTAAGCCACTTTAAAAATTCCTACTTCTGCAGTAACAATGAGAGCGGGAAAAAAAATCTTTTTTAAGAAGTGTTTTTAGAATGACAGGTCGACTTTCAATCGAGGGTGAGATGTCTTATGACACAAGAAAGGCTAAGCCAACTAATTCAACTAATTCAGGTATTTTTATGAGGGGAAAAGGTGCAGAGTGAATGGAGTGGAACACAATCTTTCCTCATTTCTGGAATTCCTGCCACCTCTGAGTGGTAATTGCTGAATGAAGTAAATCAACAGCGGGTGCTCCCCTGCAGGGTCTATCTCATGCACACACACACAAACACACACAGTCATGCACATGCACACACCATTGCTTCACCCAGTGGTGTTTTTTTTCAGACAGGTGTGTGACAGAGAGCGAGTGCACCAGTTAAATGTTAATCCCATTAAGTGGATGTGTCATTTGTTGCTCAAGGCACATCTAACCCCTTCACACACACACACACACACGCACACACACTTTCTAACTCCCATGGTGATACCTCTCAAGAAATCCTAATTAGGCCAAGAACGCACATCACATCCGGCGCACTACCTTCAACCTGCACAGGACCTCCAGCAGTCAGGCTCCCATAGCTGGCATACCTGAGCACTTTGTCAGGCACTTGAACCCCTGAGAGCCGCGGCGCTTTAACTCTCCAGTCTTTGACCATATTAGGATGGGCGGGTCGTTAAGCTGAACTCAAGTGGATGGAAGTCGTCACATTGCTGCCTGCGGCTTCCTGTCGCGTCCCCACTCCTAAGGACAATTACGGGACATGTCAGTCACTGCCAGGCCAAGAGACCCCCACTTGACTTACATAAAGGACTTAATGGTGGTCCTGGAGAAGGGCTGTGAACGAGGAGGGCATTTTGTAGATTTCTGTTCACTCCAGGTCGAATAAATAATAAATAAATGTTGTGCTACTGTCTGTCACTAACTGATATGGTAAAACAGCAATAAAACCCATCCATAACCAGTAAATGATATCTTGCTTTTGAAGAAAAACACAGTAAGTGATGTATTTTACATTTCCTGCTTGAACTATGTGGTTTCTTTGGAATAGTTAGTAGGATAAAGGTAGCATATGATGCAGTTTAGAAGTCACATTTGGCAGATGCTTTTATCCAAAGCGATGTACATATGAGATCTTTATACACCACAAGCAAAGATCAGTTCACTGACAGCCATGGGAAAATTGAAACAAAAAGACATCAGAGTATGGGGCAAATTCTGGTTTGATTGACAAGTTACCATGTCAATACCTGGGGAGGTGAGGCACAAGGAACTCAACACTTTTTATTGTTGTTTATTCAAGGAAACTTTATCTAGCATACATGCTGTTTTTCAGCAACTGCGACTTGACATACCCAGCATCGGCCCAGTGTTTAGTTTAACTTTAAGTCTGCAAAGAACACATGAGGAATCCTGCTGAAAAGTCATTTACAGTTCAAAATGGTAAAGTAGCAATTAGAGAGGAGCATGGATCTGGGGAATGTGCAAATGTCATTGTTTCACCATGGCCAGAGCCAACAGCACACATGGACGCAGAGTTCATTTTCTTCATCTTCAGCACATACCAAGGCTGACCCGCCATCAAAGCTTCACCAAATAATACCAATGCTCTGCTTAGCAAAACATCCTGGAGCTAATCCCCGGTGAAGCAGCAAGCCACGAGTAGATTTTGGTTCTGCTGGCTTCACTTGACCACAGCTGAAATTAAATAGTGCTCCAAACCTAATGGATCTAAAAGCACTGTAATTGGTTTAGAACAAGGCCCAGACATGTAATTTAATGTTGCATCTACTCTTTTAATTCAATTATGCCTATAACAAGTGGATACTTTATTCTCAAACATGATAGCTGCATTTTGAATTATATGCATATTGAAGTATACACCTGCTCTGACATGTGTAGAGTCAAAAGAAAGCTATTTTTCCAGTTTACTGACTGTCTTTAAAGCCTTTGGTAACTCCATTTGTGCAGCAATTTGATCATATACAGCTTCAGACAGTGGCCTCAGTGGTAACTAAACCTCTCACTCATTCCCACGACGATATCAAGGACCACAACATTCAAGCTGCATAAAATTTCCCAACTTATCTTCATGTTTTAGAATCAAATCCTTCATTTCCCGTCAATTGATGCAGCGTTCAGTTTCTGATGAGCTGAGTGTGTTTGGCTGTATCGGTTGAACAACAACATTCACATTTTAGATATTTAGGTGATGCTTTCAGTCAGAATGAACTACATCTAGTTAGTGAGCACAGCAGTTTGTCTAATATGTAGGTCTCGCTTCTGCCTGGCCAACTTTCCTGTTGACTGTGTGCCACTACATTCAAGTATCTTAATCCTTAGCTTACAAATCTGCCTCACTGCCAAGAGGGTAAACACTCAACGCTGATGTTTGGCCTACCGAGTTTCCTGCAGAGCTACCTCATCCTTCCGAACCGTCTCATTGACTTCTGCAATGCAACACCGGACTCGGTCTCTGGAGTGGAGTTTCGCCCCTCAGGCATGGAGTGCTAATTTGTGAAATCCTCAAACTCATCCAGTGGCAGCATTTGGCAAGTGGTTCGAGAGGCATTCCTGCAACTAAAGATGTTATGTTTGATCGTGACAGCAGCCAAATTGGGCAGTCTCTTTCAATTCTTCATCTCCGTCATGAGCCATATCATAAATAATGAGAATAACTAAATTGATGAGTTTTACATGGTGGACAGGCCAAATTTTATTATTAAGGCGGTCAGTTTTTTAAAAAATTCTGCCTAACAACTGTTTAAACAAGACAATATACACATAAACAACCGCACATTGATGTTGATTATTCCTCTTGACTCTGTAGCATCTTCCTTACAGGCATTTAGCACTGACTAATCCATACAGCAAGCGACCATGTAAAGATTTTCTGCTTAATCACACACTGACAGGACTTAAGGCTGTTGACACACATTAGCTGTTGCTGGCATCAAACCTGTGACCTTATACAGTACATGCAGGACAGTCTTTAAGTGATGACCTCACTCTCTTGGGTTAATGCTAAACCTCTCCTATATGACAGTGTCTAATCTTTAAGCCCTCACTGACCCGAACGCCATATATGGTCAACTTCCTAATGCAGTAAAACTGAGTGAATAGGCGTTGGGTGGACTAAACTTTACATAGGTTAACCAGCGCTAGCCAAGCACAGGTATGCGAAACATGCAAGCTATGTGGAGCGAGATGACTCGAGTTAAAAAATGCAAATTGGCTTCTGGGAGAGTTAAGTCATTTATTTGTTTCGACGCAGTTTTACGAGTGGGAGTTACCCGTTCCTATAAGGGGAGGGTAAAGAAATGAGCCTTGGGGCTTCGCGTTTACTGAGGCAAGCTGAAAAACAAACATCCAAAAGGCATTTAAGTGAGGTGAAAGCACACACACACACACACACACACACACACACACACATACCAGATAGAATGACAAGGGGTGCCTCACTGGTATGTCTCACTCTAATAACGGAAGTAGCCCGTCAACTATGGATGATATCACATCAACAGTCACTCTCGCTCACTACAGATTCTGGCTCAGTGTTGTGTGTGAGTGTGTGTGTGTGTTAAGTGTGCATGTGCAAAAGAGAGAGAAAGCATGTGTGTCTGCATGTGTGCATGCATGAATGTGTGTGTATGTGTGTGCATGCCTACCTGTGTATCTTTTGTCTATGTTTCTAAAGTATGAAAAGTAGCTTGCTACTTACAACAGACCCCCACTCGCCCCTCCTTTAGGGATTTGGCTTCAGGGAGGAAGTGTGTGACAGCACGAAGCTCCTGGGCCATACTGTGGAATGTCTCACACAAACACACACCGACACTCACACACACAAAACCCAGGGGCTATGTCAGCCAAGGGCAAGACTGAAGTTTGGAGGGGAGGGGGGTGTGGAAGGAAAGGAGGGAGGGTGGAACGGAGGAAGGAGGAAAGGAGTGGAGAGAAGAGGAGGAGGATAAAGGGATCACCAGTACATAAGAGGCTGGAATTCGAAGCGGGGAAAGAGAGGGGAGACAGAGAAACGGATGAACAGAGAGAGGAGAAGAGAGACCTTGAGTTTCTCCCTCGCTTTGGGAGGCCGGGGAGAACAAATGTGTTTGACAGTCTCCAGAAATGAATTTTCCTGCCGTTGTTACAACTGCAGCCAAAATACGTCAAACCCTCCCCGCAGTCCCCAGACCGCAGCATGTCAAAGAGAGATAAAATATTAGAAAAATACTTTATTTGCAAACTCTTTGAAGGTTTCCTAACTGAGGTGACTCTAGAGACTCTGTGTTTTGCTCTTGTACATCAAGTGTCCTATTCCAAGCGGCTATACTGTATATTTGAGTTGGGGAAACAATTCCAGTACCCATCTGGTAACAGTATTGTCATTTTAAGTTGCCTACATTCCTTTGTTTTGTGTCATATTTTGCAAGAAGAGATGCCTTTTTTTCAAATAGTGTATCTTCTTTGTGGAATGAAACTCATTTCCTATGTATTGCATGTATATCCACTGTAAACACTATTGTGCTTATTTGGAGGCTATAATAAACACTTCATCTTTTTTGCATTATACAGTGGCATCCCTTTCATATTTTTTTAACTTCAGAGTTTTGCCTTTTGAGAACCCTGTTTTTGACTTTTTGTGTGCTGCCACCAAAAGGGCTGTAACTTGAACTTTGACCCCTCTTTGTCCCTGCCCACTTAGACAGGATGTCTACAAGGTCATGCTGGGCAGTCAGGAAATGGCAAGCACTGTCTCTGACCACCCAGGTTTCAACAGTATTCATTCGTTCATTCATTCATTCAGTCATTCCTAACAAGGCGACGCATTACCGTTTATATCTTTGCATGTATTAGGTCCTGTAGAGCTATCTATTTTCGAAAACCTCTTTCATATCTCGCTTTGCGCATAAACCTGCAGGCTCAAGAGGTGAGAACTTCGCTCAGATAGGGCAATGAAACCCAACGAGAAACATATGTTGCACAGGAACACAGACATGCATGCACACTCTCCCATGTACGAATGAGCGCTGTCACACTCAGTGCTGTCTTATGTTTCAGATGATATACGGGCAGACTATATACGCGGGGCTTAATCAGGCATCCTGCCCTCGTAACATATAGGTTGTGATCTATACAGGGTGATGCAATGCTGTGCTTCATAATTCGCTGTCAAACTACATCCAGCGAAAGGAGTACGGCCCTAACTAATGCACCGAGCCCCGTCCAACCGAGAGCCAGGCTCCCACGGACTCCAGAGGAAAACAAGCGCTGATTTCAGCCAGATAACGCAATCATTATTTTCTTTGAGAAGAAACAAAACACTTTCTGGCAACAAAAAAAGTGTCTGGCAATTTCATAAAGCCCTGTACCAAATCATATTGATTTAATATGTGCGTTTGGCAGCTCAGCGGGTTACTATGAAGCATCATTTTGTTTCTGTTACATATCAGGTTGAATTACTTGAGAAAACAGCAGAGATTCCATATATTCCACGGCTTTTTTTAAACACTGGCATATAGTGGATGTTTTTTGTTGACTGCAAAGTTATTAAACGTCAAGGGTTTTCCAGTGGCTAAGGAGTCTCTTTAGCCTCTAATGCAGGCCTTAGTCTCTGTCCAGCGCCAGCTTAGGCACAATTACAAGACAATATCCAGATCAAGAAGAAAGTAGCCATCAAATACCTCTATTATTTTCAAAACATACAACAGGAAAAGCAAACACAATAACATAAGTCTTGAATGTTAAATGATTGCCATTATTAAGTCTCACCCATACCCTCAACCAGCTTTAGCCTGAAAAGCCTGGGAGGTTAGAGCCGAGCTGGAGGCCAGCAGTATAAGCCCAATGAAAACAATAAGCAAACACTTGTTTCATTATGACTGTCGTGAGCTTGGCTGTACACACCAGGGAGGCTACTTGGAGCTTCACTCAACAGCTGCATGCTTTGTGTCAGCTACTCTTGTATAACCATAAGTTTCAGTTGCCTTTCAAGGTCTGATCCTCCCCTATGCACAGAGGTGAAGAGAAGGGGATGTTTTGAGAACCAAAATCAGAAGAGCAGGCATATAAATTAACAGGAATTTGTCTTAGTGTAGCACTGCCACCTGTATCTTTCTGTTATGGGACAGTCTCCTTAACCATTAGGCCATCTTGCTGCATATTGACAGCTAAAGTATCAATTAGGGATGGAACAGTATTGTTTTTAGAGGCCAACCCCTGAAATCCAATGTCAAATATCCCATATCCTCCCATTCATAACGGTTGATACTGACATGCAGTTTTACAAGAATCGTAATTCAAATGCTGGTTCATGCCATTTAGATTAAAAAAGGTATATGGAAGTTGGCTAAAATTGCTATACTGTAATAAATTATAAAATCCATAATATAAAGCCATAGAAAGTCAGTCTCCCACATCAGTTGCTTCTGCGGTCACACTGTGGAGACTGATGATTTCGGTTTCAGTCATCTCCCCGTTCACTCCAATGTGTTTTACAAACCAAGGCTCGAAAACAAACCTCCAAGTAAAACACGGAGAAGGCTGAAACGCACTTCAAAATATTATCACAAAAGAAGCTGCGGGTTTGCGTGTCCGTCCCAGCACATTCCCAGCAGTCAGCATTCAGGATGCGACCACAGAAGTGACTGATGTGGGCGAGTGACTTTGTATGACTTTGTGTCGTGAAAAGTAACATGTGCAGGACACTTTAACAAAGTTACATATTCCTTGAAGCTTGACAGGCAACTTTCACGATCGGCCAGACACTGGAACGATACTGTTATTGCTTTTTAAAGCTGTTGTTGACTGATAGCCTGCTGATACATCAGTCCATTCCTTTTATCATCATATGTTTACAATGCCATGCATGGTACAGGGACAATAGCGCTTTGAAGTACATACGATTAGCCCTACATTTACCATCACCATCTCTTTAGCCCACATCAGTATGGGACGGCTGAAGCAATTCAATCAGCATGCATATGTTGTGTGTGTGAGAGAGTCTGTGATTGAGAGAGAAAGAGAGAGGAAGGGAGAGAGACAGAGAGTGAATGAGTGAAAGAGAGACAGTGTGTGTGACTGGAGGCTCTGGAGGTTCATCTGCTCAACACGTGCCAGGGAAGTTCTGTCATCGCCTCCGTGAAGAGTGGAGACGCGAGAGGGAGAAGAGGGGAGAGAAGGAAGGGAAGAGAGGAGACAGATGGGAGAGTATCTATGGAAGGGGGAGCTATAAAAAGAGTGAGAGAAGGAAACGAGGGAAGGGGGGGTACAAGCGATAGGGAAAGTATGGGGAAGACATACAGAATGGGGCAGAGGTGAAAGTCTGAAAATCCCAGAGGGGAAGATCCGAGAAAGCTCTCCCTGTTGGGTTTAGCCCCTCAGCCTCAAATCTTGGCTCACATCCACCAAACATGCCCCCTTTCTGCCTGGGCCATCTATCATTCTGTCTGTCTCGCTCTCTCCCCTTTCATTCCACCGTCTCTCATCCATCTCTCCGAGGTACAGAGAGCAGCGCTGAGCCAGGTCTGCAGGCTCTCATAATCAGAATCACTTTATTTTGCCAAGTGCAATAAATGTACAGGAATTTGTCTTGCTGTAGAGGCTTGGTGGAGGGACATTTCAATAAATAATGTAATAAAACAAGTAAACACTGGAACACATGGGGCAGTGGGGCACCAAGATTGTGCAAGACATTTGATAGACAGTGTGCTATATATATCGCTCTATAAATACACAGAATTCAAACACTATTTTCATTCAGGCAGAGGGTTTGCAGCTGTGGAGGAGAGGGTGAGTGTCCAGGACTGCCTTGGACCACAACACACATGTACTGAGCAGGAAGAAATGAATGAAACAGATTACTTTAGGCATTTCAGTGATGCTCTTTGCTAGAGTGATCAACCCATATGGACCAGTATCAACTCTGATAGTTTTGCACGGAAGTTGCTGATGTCTGGTCCCTTATGCCAAAATTCAATATGTTTATATATGCTCATTTAAAACCCCCAGTCTCAGTGTTCCACTTAGCTCTGCACTGAAGTAGATTAAACGTTAGAAAAACATGTATTTTTTTTTACAAGTTGTACTACAATGACTCATATGTTCTGTAACCGCTGGTCCCAGCACTTCACTGAAGCTACATCACTTATATTGAGGGGAATATTCGATCTTAAGATGCTATTGTTTTATGGCTGCACCATTACATCAAATAGAAAATATCTAGATGTCTTGCATATCATTTTATACACATTTCCCTGTAATTAAGGCATATTTGATCTCTCTGAAAACCTTGGGATCTCCAGCAGAATTAAAAAATAAAGTTCTGTGGACTTGAACAAAGCTCAGCTGCACTGCAATGACAAGCCCATCCATTGGAAAGGCAGAATTAAAGAGGTTAATACTTTAACAAAATGCACATATTCAGTAGTTCACCCAAAACTGTATTCTTAACAGTGTGGAAAAGCCACTATAACAGTTGTAATGCTCCATTAAATCACAGACTAATTAAATTATTTTTTTTGGTTGGCAGCTGTTTAATCACTCCATCTATTCACCAACTGGAAACTTTAAATGAAGAATAAATTTCCTTAAAACATGATGGTCAGAAAGGAACTGTTGTCATATCAGCAGTGGACCACACAGATTATACTGATATCTGATATTTAACAAACTCTTTTGTATTGATATATTGAACTTTATATATTGGATATATCAGTCTAAACTTAGTGCAGTGGCAGTTTGGTTTGTGACTGTGGAAAACTCAAACTTGTGACCAATAACAGTAGGCCTGCACTGTCTCCAACCACTAAGCATAAGCCTGCTACCCTAAAAAAAAAAAAAAAAAAAAAAAAAAAAAAAAGCTAGCTCCTGAGGCTTTTTTCCATTTCTGTCCATTTCAGTGGATCTTTATCTGCATCCTGTACTTGTTCAGACTCGTTCCACTGGTCCTCCCAACATCCCCCATCCCCCCTCCACTCTCATCCTATAGATTCAAATTATACAGCTCTCCATATTCGTAGGCCTCAAATTTAATTTGCTAGTATTTTATAGACTTTGATAAAACAGTCTACGGGAGAAATGAAAAGAATTAAAAAAGAATTATTAACTTCACTTTTTAATCTGATAACAATGTGTTTCTTCTCCCTCATAATACTTTTACTATAGTCTTTGAAAAAAGATAACCCAAGTTCAGTCAGAGACACTTTCGTTAACCATTTATTGAAAATGGCAATACGGGGATATTTGGTGGAGAGGCTCTGGTTTGAGTGAGTTTTGGGATTCCTCACAGCATGAGGAATCTTGTGAAGCGATAATCCCCACACATAGTAAATCACAACAAGCACAGCATAGCAACAGGCATAGATAAAATAGGTAAACAAACATGATGCAGCATGTTTATAGAAGGAGGGGGATGTCGGGGCGGTGGAGGGAGCAATATTGTGTGGCATGAAAACAGCAGCGAACGGGCAAACACTCAGGCTTATAAGGTCCGCTTTGAACACATGAACGAATTTGATTGGATAGCTAGTCAGCCGGTCTGATCAGCTGAGAGTGTAAAACAGCCGATAGCTGATCAGCTGTGATGCTTGCAAACGTCAGTGCTCAGTCTTAACTAATGTGATGCTTCTTGAAATAGACATGGTAGTTAGGTAATCAAACATGTTTTTATGACTCAGTTGCCAGCAAGTTGTAAATTAGTTAGTCTGACAGCTGTCACACAGCAGCCAGCTGTGATGTAGCCTATTCAGTATAGTGCTTTGTTTGTAAAATAGTTATTTGGGTTGAAAAGCAGCAGCAGAATTCAGAGGATCCAGTCCCATATGAGATAAAAACACAAATTTAAACACCAGCTTAGGTCACAAACTGTAACAGCACTCTGTATGTCACAGACTGTAAGTAAGTATATGCAAACCCCATTTCTTTCTCCATAGAAAATGTGTTGGATTCAGAATTCAATATAATGCAAGAAAATCTCCTTTTCTGTGGCGTGGACATATCATTTTAGCAAAGGGTTAAAGTGCTGATGCCGAAATACCTGTGTGGCAGTAAATGGCAAAGTGCTGATGTCTAATTCACAAGTTCCCTGTTAAAGCTCAGCTGAACATGAATTGGTCCACTCAGAGCTACAACTTGCAGATACAGTACCATCTATTGTACCGAGATGAGACCTCACGCACAGCACTGTGCACACTAATAGGCCAACAGCATCCACTGCTCACTTTTCAGTCCAGATATCCCAGCTCAGGAAATTTCAACTTCCTCAACAGTGGGCAGCTTGTAAAGAAGCATCAGTTTATCCTAATGAGCTGTGGCTAATGGTAAA
The DNA here is from genome assembly GCF_902150065.1 of Myripristis murdjan. Lineage (NCBI taxonomy): Eukaryota > Metazoa > Chordata > Actinopteri > Holocentriformes > Holocentridae > Myripristis > Myripristis murdjan. The sequence continues at coordinate 14,459,775 of NC_044002.1, read as the reverse complement.
GTGTGTCAGGGATGTAACGGTACACCTGCCAGGCCTCCCCTGGGGAGGCTGCTGGGTGTAGAATAGCAGCCTGTGCTCACAGGTGGGCCAATGTGTGTGTGTGTGTGTGTGTGTGTGTGTGTGTGTGTGTGTCTCACGAGATCATGCGCACTTGTGTGTGCATCCCTGTACGTAGGTGTATGTGTATTTGCATGCCTGTATGTGTCTGGGTGTGATGAGGACAGAAGGGAGAGACGGACAGAGAGAGAAAACTGCTAGGAATGTTTTCATTCGCCCACAGTCCCACATGACAAAAACAAACTCACAAACTGTAAGTAAAGATGGCATCCATGGAGACCCATATGTTGTTTACAACTACATCGCTGCTGTGCATGGGACAATATTATACAACATTATCCTTCCCATAATGACTGCACATTTGGAGTCATTTAATCTCACCCAAAGTGAATGTAAAATGTGATTTATAGTGAATGAGCAGGTCAAAATTGCTCATTTTGCTCAGTATGGGATTGGATAAGTGGCTGTTGATGGCCAGAAATGTGGTGTTGTGGTGACTGAAACTATGACCTGTCTGTTTTGCTGTAAACATCTGCATTTTGACTGGTCATTTAGTCCCATATTCATTGTTTAAAAATTTCTCTTCAGACAAGTGAAAAAAATCTGTCTGTGGAATGAGATAATCACACGTGTTTCCGATGCTAACCAACAAGTTTCCAGAATTTTCTTGGCTGAGGAAGAGTCATCTTCTTGATGCTGGTGGGCTGATCTGCCTTATTCTACGTCATTTTCATTTTCAATGTACACGTATTCCTAAAAAAAAAATCCTGAAACAAGTGAAACTGTAAGTGAAACTAGATTATCTCATCCCACTGGAAGATTTTTTCCACTTGTTTGAAGTAAAACAAGATTTGCTTATCGAATATGAGCCTAAATGACCAGTTAATATGGAATATTTCATTGCAGTATACAGAGTAATCTCCCTTACCTTTAGGCTACCCTGTGCTGCCATTCTGAAGTTGGGCCTACCAGCTAATCGCTGCCTGTAGAGTTTGGAACAAAAATAAATGTTGGCAAATGTTCAATGCAGTGTTCACTTCCAAATATACTTACAAATTACTCATGATTACCTCCTAAAAACTAATCATTCTGCACATTAAGGACTTAAAACAGCTGATATCTTCACTAATATTCATTAGTGCAATTTACTTTCATCCCAACCATCAGATAGGTCTCCCAGTTTTTAAACAGTGCCTATCTCATTTTGCGCTGAAGTCCTCCATTTGCGATAAGTCCATTCCTTCTACCTGCTCAGCGCTGCTGCTGACCACGCTACATTAGAGTCCAATGAGGCGTGTAGCCACCAGAGCTGTACCATGCGTTGCTGTGCTGTGCTAACCAGCTGCCAACCAACAACAGGCAGCTGGACGGAAACACAGGAAGAAGGGAAAAGGAAGAGGAGAGGAGGAGGAAAGGAGGAGTCGTCGAGTCGTCTGTCTCATCTGGTCTCTTGATCATTAATAATTTAATTTAAGGGACTACAAACACACTGATCTGTAAACACGCAGGCACACAGACATGAGGGTACACACATGCATGCACACACAAAATACAGACACACACAAATGCACAGGCAAATAAACACACGTAAGCATGCACGCATCTACCACCATAGCTCCAGATTTCTGCATTGAAGCATGGCATCTCTCACCATCTCCTGAAATATGTAAACACGGGCATCGCCAGGAGGCTTAATACTGACTTCCATTATGGTTCCACAGTCTGGTTGGTCGATCACCCTACCTGTTTTCCATTTTTATTCAGTCAAGGCTGCCTCGTTTGATGGTGGCACGACCTGGTGTGAGGGGGGAGTGTTTGAAATCCTGGGACACTGCTCAGCGCTTCAAGAGAGGGATGATAAGGAAAAAAGGAGAGAGACAGACACAGGGAGAGACAGATAAGCAGACATAATCTAGGAGAACTGACACGAACAGACTGATTTTTAACTTGAATTGGGGAAACTGCTGCGTGTGCACCTGGTTTCTTCCTTTTCTGGACCCCCACCAGGGTGTGTGAGTGTGAGTGTGTGTGTCTCTCTAACGATTGGGTGCCATGGTTCCTTGCTGTGTTCTTGCGAGCTCTGACTCACCGTCACTGCCGCACCAGGCTGCTGCCTTGGCATCACACACACTCAGCCATCATGGCAGCCAGCTCCCACAGAGAGAAAGAGTGTGTGTTTGTGTCTGTGTGTGTTTATGTGGGTGAGAGAGCCAGAGAGAGAGAGAGTAAAGACAGGGAATGACAGTGAGAGCGAAAAGAAGGTAAAATATATAGGTTTTCCTGTTCAAGCAATTTTTTTTTAATACATGTGCAGTATAGAGGGAAAGATGGCATTAAGAAAAACCTTTCAGTGAGATCAATAATTCCTGGTAAAAAACTATTACAAGATTGGGAGGAGATATAAAAGCAAAAGATGCTGCATGTGAGGAGTTAAAAGTATAATAAAAAATAATGTAAAATAATGTAAAATAATCAATAATCAGTAAATAAATAATAAAAAAACAAACAAGATATTTAGTTGTTGCTCATCTCAGTATAAGTGCTGAATTCCCAGACAGCAGTACACACAGCAAATACTAAAGGAGGAGTGTGCAAGTGTCAAGGCAACAGCACGTTGAAAATGGATCTAATAAATACTGCAGTGTCCTGAGTGACCTTACACGAGACAGAGTGCTACAATGAAGATACAGCAGCCAAAAGGTTGAACAGTTTTTCAAACAAGACAGGGAGACTTGGAGAGATTTCTGCTCTAAAAATACCTGTTCATCATTTAACATCCTGCACACTTATGATTCATACTGTAGTGCTCTTTTGGTCGGCCAAGAACTTTATTTACCCACTGTTTTTCACATCAATCATTTTGTAAGAGAGCGTATCACATTTTCCAAATGGCTGATGTCTCATTTTGACGTGAAGCACAAGGCAGAGGAGAAAGACGAGCTTGAAACACGGCTTGGAAAAAAAAATAAGGGCCAGAGGTGACTCAGTGTAACATGACCTAATGATTAATTTACTAACAGATGACAAGCCTCCAGGATCAACACAGATTACATAAGGTTAGAGATCCCTGGGTCCACACACACACACACACACACACACACACACACACACACACACACACTGTTAATGATGAACCAAGGCTGTCTGCATTGAATTGGCCACTGGCTGTGAGTGTGTGGCACGCATGATTTTGTCATGTCATTCAAGTGTGGTGCCTCCTTCCTTCACTGCAGTTTCACCCTCCTCTGGCTGAGAGGCAACACAGCAGACAGAGAAACATCATTTATATTAGCATTTCAGCGTGTACTTCATAAACATGCATCATGCAAAATTTGAAAAGCATTGCAACACTTACTCTGACCAATTGATTACAGCATGACAGTAAAACCTCCTGCTATTGATAACCAAATTTGCTATCTTAAGAACTTTTCAGAATCTCATTTAATTGGACAAAATAAACAACATTTTTATGGTTTTCTTTTCCTTTTGTATTTACTTTCAAGTATCATTGGTGTTCACAATGCAGCATCAAAATGTTAGACATTTATTGGATTTTCTCTCCTCAATTCATATTCAGGGGATGAAACTTTACAAGAGGCATAGAATATACTGAGAATTTTTTTTAAAAAGATATATATATATTTTTTCTTCATCATTTCTGCTTTATTTGACAGTGACAGTAGAGAGAATGCAATGGAATCGAACCAGTGTAGCTTTTTTTGTACTTTATTAAAAATCAGGTAAGTCCCACTGAAATTTAAAACCTGTTTTTCTAAAGGAGACATGGCCAAAACAGAAACAGCACAAAAAGTTACTAACAGACATGGCGACACATAATCATGATACAGTATTACAAACATAACAAGGTACAGAATACAGTAGGGCTATAAATATAAAATTCCATGAAATCCACAAGCAGGTTGCTATGTAACGTATATACAGAATTCCCCTAATGATGCATTCATCTTATCTCAATAGTTTGTTATTGGCTGAAAAGCTGCTTTTGTCTCTGCCAGGAAGTAACTCATGTTTTTACCACAATCCGGATGAGTTAGCTGTTTATACTGACAATAACCACAACCTGGCCAACACATGGGAGCACTCAGGGCCTAAAGCATCGCAAGCACACACTCCAAAATGAACAAACCACAAGAATTCAAATCCGCCAAGTAAAACACACTTATGTATATTGCATCACACCACAGCGTACAGTGGCAGGTTTTATCTGTGAGGCCTGGGAAAAGCATCGACCCACTTTGTGTGTGTATGATACTTGAGTTTATCCAGGAGTTTGTTTGTGTTGCAGAGCTGCAGCAGGCTGGATCGACAGAGAGAGAGAGAGCACGAGAGAGACGCTGTTGGTGTACTAAGCAAAACTGAAGGCTGGTTGAAGTAGGTACTTTTAAGACCCAACTGACCAAAAAAAAAAAGTGATTAAGAATGCAATTTATTAGTGAATCCGTAAGACAATGAGACCTGTGCAACTCACCTGTCAGAGTTTGAGCTTATTTTATTTTACTTATTTATGTATTTTTAAAAATCAGCTGAATCTTGAGGGTCCTCACCTCAGCTTAATTTTACAAAGGGCACCTTTAAGGGAACACGGCACTTTTTCAGGAAATGAGCGTTTTGTCTGTTATGTAGTCAGATGAGCAGAACGATACCAAACTCATCCCTGTGTGTCCAGAAAGCTGCGTGCTAACACAACAAATGGCTGTGGGTGGAAACTCTGTTAAATTGATAGTTACTTAACCCTCCTATTCTGTTCATTTTGGGCTAACACTCATGAGGTTCCCGGTCACATGTGACCGGTAACATTATATTTGATTATAAATCCACTATGATACATATTATCACCTAATGTTGTGTTAGATCTTTTTATCAACTTCTGCTCTTGTGAAAATGACAAGTTTTGAACTTCTATTTGCTGTGTATGTGCTGTAGGCCTAATTTACCTGAGATCATACCATTCGTTTTTTAGGGAAAAAAACATTATATAGATATTATTTTGACTATAACAAATACTCAGATGAAACATATTGTAGTATTTATCACAGAGTACTTCATTTCAATGTTTTCTAAGGACACTGTTTTGAAAACATTTCAATTTTCTAAATAGTGGCAAAAAAATAGCATCTTTTGTGTTCCCGTCAGCATTGACCAGTATGATTTAGCTATTCATCCTCATGACATTTTCACATGGAAGCTGACCGTTCCTCTCAGGTGGGGATGAGGTCCAGGAAAAATGACCATTTTTGGACCGAAAGGTGACCACAACCTCAGCTGGGTCTTCTTCCTGACACCTGACACCTGACAGGTGTCAGGTGACAGGTGTTGGCAGTTCCCGTGGTAGGTTCCTGTGAGGGTTGCCATGGAAGCCAAAAAGGGGCAAAGTTGTGTTTGTCTGTGTGTGTCTGTGTCCATGTGTGTGTGTGTGTGTGTGTGTGTGGTGTGTGTGTGTGTGTGTGTGTGTGTGTGTTTGTGTGTGTGGTGTGTGTGTGTGTGTGCCTGCTCAAAGACACCTACATGTTGGGGTGTGGGAAAGAAGTCTGAGAGATACTTTCCCGTGGGGGTTGCCATGGAAGCCAGAAAGGGGTATAAGGTGTGTGTGTGTGTGTTTGTGTGTGTGTGTGTGTGTGTTGTGTGTGTGTGTGTGTGGTGTGTGTGTGTGCCTGCTCAAAGACACCTACATGTTGGGGTGTGGGAAAGAAGTCTGAGAAATACTTTCCCGTGGGGGTTGCCATGGAAGATAGAAAGGGGTATAAGGTGTGTGTGTGTGTGTGTGTGCCTGCTCAAAGACACCTACATGTTGTGGTGTGGGAAAGAAGTCAGAGAGATACTTTCCTGTGGGGGTTGCCATGGAAGCCAGAAAGGGGTATAAGGTGTGTGTGTGTGTGTGTGTGTGTGTGTGTGTGTGTGTGTGTGTGTGTGTGTGTGTGTGTGTGTGTGTGTGGTGTGTATGTGTGTGTGTATGTGTGTGTGTGTTCACACACATCTGTGTCTGCTCAAAGACACCTGCATGTTGTGGGAAAGGAGTGTGAGAATGTGTTTAACTCTATTTTATACACTAATTGTAGTCTTACCCATTCATTTCTAATGACCGGTCATTTGTGACCGGGAACACGATGGGTGTATACAAGTTAAATAAAACATTCAAAAATTAATAAAATTCTCCAAATTTATTTTATGTGTTCAGATGCCATGTGTGAACAAAGTCATGGAACCTCATGACAAACAGATGAAATTAACTGCATTTTTTGGAGAGAAAACTTGTACACCGGTCAGATTTGACCACGAACACGACAGGAGGGTTAAACAATACATTTCTTTTTTGCATATCTATGACGACCAAAAATGAAGACATGAAAACCAGAAAACAGCCCCGTGTTTGGAATTACCTTGTGTATTTTTGTCGCACTAAATGGGGTTCTGTATTGACACTGATGCAGAGACTTGACATCTCTGTCGAGGAGGGTGATGCACAAAGACTATGCATACATTCCCAGGAAGATTTTACAGAGCTGATCACTTCTGGAGGTAAATTGTCCAAGAGTAAGTGTCACAACAATTCCCAATATGGTGCTATTTTCTCTCATTTTTATGTATTCGCAGGATCTCGGCTAACTAATCTTCCCAAAAAGTGGCATGTTCCTTTAAGATAAACATGCAAATATACACAAACAGTACATGCACAGACACAGATATGAACATTATGTTGCCGCCACCACACACACACACACACACACACACCCACACACCCACACTCCCACTTACTCACCTTGCAGGACTGATCCTCCCAGATCCCAAATGAAAGGTTTCATTATGCGTGTATAGCCACTACTTAGAGAGTCTCACACACTAATGATACCTATTTCCACCACTCTAAACTCTGACACCAAAGGCTCTGACCATAAATCACTCACTGCTCGCTGCACTAATTAATAAATCCATTCTAGACTCTCTGACTCTGGGGAAATTTAGTAAAGAAGAAAACCTAAAAGTCACTCTTGATTATCAAAATGAGGTAGCTCAGAGTTTGTTGTTTGCTGACTCAGCGTCAGAAATCAGGGCTTCAGTTGGAGTTGTTTGTGTCTGTGTTTGTGCTAGTGTGTGTGTGTGCATATGTGTGTGTGAGCTCATGGCCTTGGGGGTGCAGCCCTTCAAGCCCTCTCAGTGGGAATGTGCCCTTGTAACTACTGAGGTCACTTCTGCGATGACCTCTAGGCTACCAGGGGGTCAGAGGTCACGGGTCCCAGGGCGAGCAGCAGTGACACCGCAGGAGCTGGAGAGAGCAGACCTACAGGACCTTTTAAATGGGGCTTGACTCCATCGTTAACAGCCTCCACGCTGCATGAAACCTGGCAACCAAAACTTTGCATGACTAAGATGACATCAACATCCATTTATCCCGACAAATTCATTAAATGCACAAACTGCAGTCTTGAGTCTGTGTGTGTGTGTGTCTGTGTGTGTGTGTCTGCATGTGTGTGTGTGTGTGTGTGTGTGTGTGTGTGGCCAGGTACATGGTGAATAAGCAGCTCAGAGACCGTAGAGACAGTCTCTGCTGCCTCATTTACCCAGCCCCTCGCCTGAGGACACGACACACAGAGTAACCTCAATTCACCAAAACCAAAACAGAAACGTTCACAAGGTCATGTGTGTTACATTAAACTGTTTTGAAATGTTTTTGGAAGTAACAGAAACTGTTGAAGTAATTAAAACTGAGCAAGCATTTTCCCTCTGCCATCTAAAACTGCTTTCTTTCCAGCCTCGTAGAAAAAAGAGAGAATATTTGAGGGTTTCATTCCAAACACTATCATTTGTTTATAGCGGGGAAAAAATGATGTAGGACACTAATTGCTTAATATGTCAAAAACTGTATGAAAATGAAGTCAGTCAAAATAGCAACATTTACATTTATGCCAGCTCCATCACAGCAGGTGCCACTATAATTAAATGCTGAATAATTCATTTTGGGACAACACACATGTGACTTTTAATTGGAGTGACCTTCAAATGCCAAAATACAGAAACACAAAGAGGGGCTACTTAGCGCTAATTAAGTTTTGGGTCGTCCTTTAGTGTTGGCCAATCAGATTAAACACTCCTTAAAGTGTTGTGTCAGGGACTAAATAGGTTGGCTGCTGGTTTGATGGATGTGCATTTCTGGCCGGCCATCGCTCAGTTTGTCAGTACACCATACATCATGTTTCATTCCTTTGTGGGCCTTAAAAACCCTGACACCTCGAGTCGAAAACCGATTGCTAAAAAGATACATCGCGACCGCAATTCTGCAGCTTTAAAAGTCACGTGTATGTATCGACCAATAGTCTGGTAATCAAATCATAGTCCGATAATGTTTCCACCGGTCCTCCTCCAAATCTAGTTTTCAAAGCAACTTGAAACAACCTTTCCTTTTTATGCATAACTAATCTTGTCATTTTGAATAAAACAACAAGGTTTTTGGTCAGCAATACAGCTCTGCCTTACCGTCATTGGAAATGAGACCACCAAGGAGATATTTCATAGTAGATCTTTGCTGTAGCAACCAGAGTGGAATAAAGACACTATTCACTGACTCACTGGCCCGATCACTGTTGACTTAGGCAGAGGGGGAAGAAAACATGAAAACATATGCTGATTTAGACTCCTTCACGACCTCCAGCCCTGCCTGAATGAATCTAAATGTGCATACCGAGCAAGCTGCCTTGCTCAAAATTACAGAATCAGCGGATGCTAGTCATCAGCAATGAATCATGTGAAAAGCACCAGTGCATTAAAGAGGGCACCACTTTATTTCAAAGTTAGAAAAAAAAAATTCAAGACCTAAAATCATCCACTGTGCTTTGGCTTGTCCACAGGTCTATGTGCTCTTGAGGTGTTTGTAAACCTCCTCAGCCCCGCACAGTTTGTCCCTCACACCCGCTGATCCTTTGTTTACCACAGATCATCTCTTAATGCGCGGTTGTGGCTCACAGTAAGCCTCTACAGTGGTTAATCACACCCCATTGAGTCACAATGCAGCCCGATGCTGGACCAAGCACATGGTCCATATAATAGCACGCCTGCACACCCAGGGCCCGGAGGAAGAGATGACTTGGTCAACACAAGGTGCGGTCTGTGTCCTCTTGCCCTCTTTCACCCCTCTCTACCTCCACCTTTCTGTCAGCTGGTACAACCCTTGCCCCTTGCTCGGAGGCTGGAGGGCAGAGAGCAGGTCAAAGGTCACACAGACCGTTCCATAACCTGAATGTCACAGGTTCAGTCAACAGCCGCATCGCTGCTGTTGAAAACCTTGACACTCCGATGTTGGTAGTTCTCATGTTTTTATGTGGGATTGACAGATTATATTCTTCTCTATGGGATGAGAAAATTCTGCAGCATTCAAGAGAGGCTGACATTTTGGAGATACAAACACCGCGGGGGAGTAAGTCTCCTATGTGTTATTAAACCAGCGGTTTAACCACATTTCACAGTGGTAGCTCACTGGAAAATGTGTCTGTGTGAAGTGTGTGGCCAACCCTTGCAACAGATTCAGCTGAGTGGCACTTATTTGCTGGCATATGACTCAGTTTTGTTACATTATTTTCTTGATTTAATTTATTTATAAAGCAGTTTTATGTATGTTTTATAATTCGCTTCACACTGTAGTTAACTTATACTTGTCCTCCTTTTGCTGTGGCTCAGTTCTTCCAGCGTCCTCATACCAGGAACTGAGCCTCTCCTTGCACCAGCATCAGTTAAAATATGAAACACAAGAGGCAAGTCAAACAGATGGGTGTCAGCCAGCGCAGCAGCACTGAGGACTGTGTGGAAGGCAGCAGCCCTCAGTGTGTAAAACAGCAACGATTACAGCAGCTGGACCGAGGCTGGCTTGATTAACCTCGTTTGCTTGAGTGACCATGAATGTGTGTGTGTGTGTGTGTGTGTGTGTGTGTGTGTGTGTGTGTGTGTGTGTGTGTGTGTGTGTGTGTGTGTGTGTGTGTGTGTGTGTGTGTGTGTTAGAGCGCCTGCACTCGCCTGCTGCCGAGGCGGCGCTTATTAAAGATGTACCAGTGGCTTGGCCCCCTGCAGTTTGAAGCTTAATGTAAATATGGGTGCGAGACTAAAAAGGGGTGTTTCACACTCAGCGTCTAAACCCCTTAAACTACTGAGCTGATTTGCACCATACAAGCCCAGCTACACATTCATCACATCAGGTCAAGTCCAATTTACTTATAAAGCATTTTAAATAAACAGGTTTATCGCAAAGCGGCTTTCAGAGCGACAAGCGACATAAATCCAGAGCCTGTGGGTCTATGCTGGCCAATATCAACCACATTATGAGAGGCATATTAAGTAATGCGGTCAAAGTTCGGCGCAGTTGTGAGAAAATAGTAACAGTATTGTACAGTACACTCATTAAGTCACAGACCCACTATATATCAGCCTACGATGTTCCCAATTCCACTGTGCCACAGGATTAGGAGGCCCTTTGTCTTGTAATCTGTGCATACAGTGGGATTAAGTGTGCTGCACAGTCATTAAATGGACTTACTGTACACTGAGTGATTAATTGCAGGGCAAGAGGAGACAAAGGCCTGAACTGTTATGATGTTATTTTTCTTCCTGTTACAGACTGAAGTGTAAACACTTGAGTCTGTAATGTGAGTGCCTCTCACTGGTTTTCCCACCAGTGATATCGGCAACATGCAGTGTGTGGTGTAGGCATCTCCTTCAGAACAATGTGCTGTCATGGTAACCAGAAAATATATGAACAGTTTCCCTTCAAAATACCATACTGGCCATTTGAAAAAAAAAAGTTAATCACGCTCTTAATGAAAAAAATCTTCAAAACCTTCAAAAAAAAAAAAAAATAATAATAATAATAATTATATATATATATATATATATATATATATATATATATATATATATATATATATATAGTATCACATTGCACTACTATTTAATAAACTGTAAAATAAGAGTTATTTCTTTGGAAGTCACTCAAATGGAATCTACTGAAAATTTGGGTAAATATGTTCCTATGCCACAAACAGTTTTCTCACATTTCCAGCATCAGATATACATTCATTCTCATTAAAAATGAATACATTCGTACTGCAAGCACTAGGTAAAGAAAACAACTCCAGGATCTGAAAAAAGGCAATATATGCCTCTTTTGAAGACAGACGAGATGCTACCATCCATGCCTTGATTCATTTTTACTGTTATTAGGTTTGTCTCTGGCATTAGTCCATCCAGTCACGTTTGTCCAGATCAATAAAAAATCAACTGAATCACCAAGAGAAATGTAGGGTTAATCAATCAACTCACTACTGTAAATAAGACTGGGGACAATATAAATGAGGATACAATGTCTCTCTCACTCTCCAGATGCAACCAGACTGAAATAACTACCGTAATTAGTGGGCATGTGCAGACTAATGTCCAATCTTGCTTCCTTGCACCAGTAAAATCAGTTCTTCCTCCACACCCTGTTATGATGGTCTTGCTGTGCCCAGTCATTGCTTACAGAATAGCCAGATAATAACATCTGGGATCGGCATAATGTCAATATCACGGCATGATGTCTGCATTCCACCGCTCTCCACCTTCAGCTGTGTCTGCAGTCACACTGGGTGTCCTGACTTTTCCCTTCCTGTGCTGAATTAGCTGGACAGGAGAACAAATACAAAAGCTATCAAAACTGAACTAACTTACAGTCTGATTTATGATTGTGTTTATATTGTCTTGCTTTTGTATTTTATCTACATTTGTATTGTCACCAGGGTGTCATTTCAAGAGAACTTGCTCCCAGTTGGCCCTCGCATAAACATGATATGAACATTTTATGTGCATGCTCTTATCATGAGGAGTACGCTATTATGGAGGATCAAGATCTACAATAATATACAAAAATCAAGTATGAGCCTAATTAATTGGCCTTGTTTAGTACTAGTTGGATTTTAGTAGTGAAAAGTAGTTGCAATCCAATTGTTCTACATGTGACCCTGACTTTATGAAAAAAAAACTAAACAAACTAGCCTACATGATTCATTTTGACATGATTTCTCTTTGGAAAATCATTACTCAAACATAATGTTAATGACCAAATTTAGCTAAGAATAAAGTGCCATTGAGAAATATGCAAAAGGCATCTCCTGGTTGCTATTCTTTGTGAAGAAATGAAGCACAGATAATAAAGTAAGTTAAATACTTTTGACACCTGCCCTGCTTCCCTCTAGCAAAGATTTAATTAACTCTTTATGGTCTGCTCCTGATGGAGCACCATCAGCACAGCGTGAGGACATGTGCTTTCATAACTGAGCTGTAGCCTTTGTGAAATACCATCAGCACTGTTTAGCATGTCATTAACATAATTTTCCATCAAGTCTGGCTGTTAGAGTTTGGCTGTGGAGCAGCACATGCAATGAATGAGTTCTGCAGATGCACCTTTGCCCACAGTACGGCAGGAGCACCCACTGTAATATTAGAAGTGAGGCCAGGCGAACTCATTTCAGTCTGCTGTGCTACTGCCAGACTTATTCAGGGGAGAGTAAACACTGCCACATGTGTTTGAGTGCGGTGTGGCTCTGGCACTGCATCTGAACTGGGCCTAATAGATTGAAAATTGAAGATGAACTGACTGGCTGAACAATAAACCAGCAGAGGAGGTGACAGGAACAGAGAACAGGACACACTGACCAGCAACAAACTGGCAAAGACTGAACTGGAAGCCGCACTCGTATATAAACTAAGCTAATCAGGGACAGGTGTGTGGAGTGCAGAGCAGGCAGGGAGCTGATTGGCTGGGAGAGGGCTAATGAACAGGTAAACTGAGGGGCAAATCCAATGAGGCTGATGCAGAACAGGTGTGCAACAAGCTGGCAAGAACAACAAAGTGGGACCACAAAAGAAAGAAAAGGACACAGAGAAAATAAAGGGAAAGCACTGAGAGTCACTGGACTGATATTTTGTCAGTATGTTTTTGACGTGGGTTGTCAAGTTTTCCAATGGTGACTATCTCCTTTTTAAACCAAGCTTAATGTTTTTGATGAAAAACATTTTGATTGTTTTAAGGGGTCTAGTATGGCTTTTGCATCCATTTTTGCACCAAATTCTGATATTTACTTGGGTTTTATACGGCGGTTGATGAATGCCAGATTTTCAGTCTCACTACTCACATTTTAAAACCTTTCCCAAAACCATTTGTGGTCCAATCTTGCAGTTCCTTGGCCACAAAAAGATATATTATTAAAAATAATAAATTACTTAGTGCCTCTTTAAGTTACACAGCCTGATATAGGTGACCCTGATAGCCGCTGAACCCCTAACCACAATAATGTCAGTATCATGCGCTGGCCATTTGAGATCCACAGGACCAAAGTGACGTCACAGTTTGAATCTGGCTGTTCATTTATGGCAGCGTCCTTTCAGGCGTGCTCAGCTGACATATTAATATTATAGAGAAAGACACATCACATCGCGTCTCTGCCAGACAGGTAGACAGGCATCTACATTTGAACTCTGCGTGACTTTTTATTCATCTTCAGGCAAACGTCCATCAGTCCCGGTTACTGTCAAACTCCACGTAGCTTCGCTCTACCCATCGAGACATGTGAAGCTGAGGTTTAACCACACCTGCACCTGTGGCAATGACAGTTTATTTTAACATGCCTCAGTATTTGGCAGGGAGTTTGAATCCGCTGGGCTTGATGACATCTTTGTTTCACTTCAGGCCATACTTGTAGCATACAGGAAAATTATAGTCAAATTTATTAGATGTAGATGGATTTATGTACATAGACACCTGCTGTTATTATGATTATTCTGACACTTTCACACAGAGGATAGAAATGGGTTTATTCAGTTTTTAGAGGGTGTGATAGAGTGATAGACGTAGATAGGCCTGAGAGCTGACAGCATTCTGCCTCTAATGAAATTAAATTAGGAAATGAAATATATTTTCTTTATTGAGAGTGACTCCCCTCCTATGAATAGACGTTCTGTATTAGGATAATGTGCTGACTAGTCAGAGCACAGCAGCCTGTCTACAAATTATTTTTGACGGGTGCACCAGCCTGAACTTGATTGTTTACTCATCCTATTATCATGTCTGGTTAGATCATTTTGCAAATACGTGGAACTTATGCAGAAGTAGCTCCTAACTGAGGCTCAGTTATTTAAAATGACAAATGGTCCCTGAATTCTTGATGGCACTGACCTGGTTAGTAACTCCTCCAGTGAGCAGAGAAAAAATGTGTATCTGTAAAATGCATATTTTTCAGAAATTAAGTAAAGAATCACTTTTTTCTTCCACTTGGTGTTCACATTTTGATGTTTTTTCTATTATAATTTGGGTTTTCAGAGCATTGAAGGGCCAAAGGATCCTGAGGCTCACTAAGCACAGGTTTGGAAAAGTGAGCTTTCCATTCAAGAGAATGGAAAAAAAGAGAGAGAGAAAGCAACAGGCTGCAAACACAGTGAAGTTTTTTTTTTTTTTTTTTTTTTTTTTTCCCTTACCATACCCCCTGCCTCCTACATTAACACATACAGTCTCACATTGTCCTTTACTGATGAGGTTAACATTAATGGTACTTCACAGCTCCATTATAACTTTGGAAAATATGTCTTTCAATGTAAAAAAAACAAACAAACAAAAAAAACAACATGTTGAATAATAGCTTTTTCTCTGTATGTGTCCTTGTGATCCCACCTAATTGCTATCATGTTGGAAATTCATATCTTTGTTCAAGTATTTTAATGAATGAAATGGAGCAAGTTATGTCAAAAAACACATTATGTAAGGCCCAAATGTAGTTTACAGTGAATGATGACCTTATCGGTTAGAAACTTGCGTATCTGATGGAGATCACCGGGGAGATGACTCCTCAGGTCACCACGGAGACAGATCAATTATGAATGTGACAGCGTAGGTGGGCGTGCTACTGACACTGCAGCGTCACACACCAGGAACAGCCCTGCAGCACGCATGCTGCTTACCACTGTCAAATCAGTTTTGGGTATATGTAAACCACACGCCTGCACACAAGCACACACTCATGCACTAACACACACACTAATTAACTAACACACACATGCATGCATGCAGGAATGAGTCCATTTACCTCTTATTTAACTATTGGGTCTGCTTTTCAGCCTACAAACAGCCTACCAGCTAATGCTGCCCTGTGATACAATTATCCCTTTAACTCTTTTTCTCTTAAAATTTAGCCTTAAGTAGTATTAATGTCAGAAAAAACATGTTTTTCCATATTGTATAACACTGTCACACACATATTCTGGATGTGCTGATTGCAGCGCTCCCCTGAGGCTACATCATACTTACACTGAGTGAAATATTCAAACCCAAGAGGCCATTGTTTTATGCCTGCACCATTACATCAAATGGAAAATATCTAGATGCCTGTGCATCATTTTATGCACATCTCCCTGTAATTCAGCAGAACAATGCAAGCATGAAGCAATGACGAAGCCACCAATGGGAGGATAGGTTTCAGGGTGGTCCCTCAAACAGCATTCAGGCTGTAGGACATGAAAACTCTGCATTCAAATCCATGCTATTGACATTCATTTACAGTTAGCAACACTTGAAAGTAGAGTGACCTTTTCTATCTGTTCAATGGTAGCTGAGACTCTTTGACTGCATTTAAATGAGGTATTAATCAAAGATCACCAAACACTTAAATGAAAAAAAAAAATGTAATAAAAAAAATGTATGCAACTCCAATGAGAGAGAACATTTCATTATATCAGGGGTGGGAAGCAGTTACTATACTTGTGAGTATCTCAGTTTATCCCTGGTTAAAAAATGTTTAAAAATAAATAAATAGATAAATAAAAAATGAGAAAAACACAAATGATGGACGCAATACATATAGTTTACACAAGGGGTCAAGTTTCCTGAACTTATAACCCGTTTCCTTCTTACATGCAAAGAGATGAATCGTTATGCCTCCCTGGGGGTTAGCTGGCAGACAGGACAGCAGCACCAGTCAGACTGTCTGGGTCACCTTCAATCTTCTGAATCCTGATTTATGAACCTGTGGACGTCGGGGGCCCAAAATGCGTTGTTCATTCCTGATGAGATGTGGCCACCATGTAAAACATGAAGCCTGCCTTTACAAAATGACTAAACGTATAAAACGGAAAGCAAGTCATGGTGCGTTTTTCTTAAGGAGAACAGGTAGCAGTGGTCTTTGTCTGGCAAAATAATCGCACCTTTTCACTGGATCCTCTGGGGGGTTGTTTTGCTACTAAAATAGCTATGGAGCATGTTGGAGTAGAAGTCTTCGTCTATAAGTTTTAATGAGCCGGAGTCCCAAGGCAAGTGACTCAATTCACTCATTTTGGGCCAGGGGGATGAACGAATATAATGTGTCCTATATACTGCGGCCTTGTCTACTGTTGCCACCTCATTATCACAGATTACACACAAAGACGCAGACTGCACAGACAGTGAACAATTAAACGCCCAAACCCCTCCCTGTACTCATACGAGACTTGGACCCCTATATGGCACCCATACATGACCCCCTCAAACCCCCATACCCCAAGTAACCCACTTCCCTCCCTCCCCCTGCCGCATTTTGTGGAGGGTCCCACTGTATGAATGGGTGGACCAGTGTCCCTCCACTCTACCAATTACATTTTGCTGTATATTTTTTATATCGTAAGCTGATGCTGCTAACCAGAGTGACTTGGCAGAGGTGCAGTGTGTTACCTAAAGACGCTTCGCAGGATATATGGCTGCGTATAGACACACAGGGATGCTCTGTGTAACTGCTAGGTCAACCCCACCCCACCCCTTCCTCCCCTCATCATCTGCCGTCAACCAAATAATGTACAGACCAAGCCTTAATTTGACCTCACCCGTCCCAACCCCCACACCTATTCATGTGTCCATATGATTTGGAAAGGCTCGAGAAACAACAGAGACAGTCAAGGCCATCTTGGGGAAAAAACATCACTGTCAAGTCTAAAGTGTTATGATTTTGTGAAGCAAGGGCTTACCCACCATAGAATGTACAACGGTTTGTTTTAAGACTTGATATAATTGCTTTTTTTTTTTAATGGTGAACGCCTCATTTTGGGACAAATCTCCTCATTGTGAGGTGGTGTTGATGGTATACCTGCAGCCAGGACGGGAATAGATAAATCGCATAAAATCAAGTGTGGAGAGCACAGGAAGTTGTAAGGGACAAAAGCATAATGCTGTATGGCAAATTTTTCAAATTGACTCCAAACCCACAACCCCGCCCTCACACCCACTCCTATGCCTTTATGGTGAGGAACGCCTTCCGAAACAATAAGACAGCCACCGAGCCCTATTGTTCTCCGCTCCGGCTGCTTGTTTATGTCCACTTGGTTATGTAACACGTGATAGATCATATCCAAGTGTCAAAACAAATTTAACAAAAAATATTTAACATGTTTTCCATTCATCTTTGAAATGAATTGCTAGGGAACACCAGTGTAATTTAGAGTTATGGCCCATTTACTGCTGTCTGCTCTCAGTGCACAGTTGCCTTAATCGTTTTGCAGAGTATGCTGTACTGAAATAGATTTTTTCTAATCTTTGAGCTTTTTTTTTTTTTTTTTTTGCTTTTAAAATACAAACATGTGTCAAATCAAGCTTGAAATGAACTGCTGCCCTAACTAACAAAGATGCCCTAAAAAAAAAAAAAAAAAAAAAAAAAAAAAAAGACATGGATCTGGCAGTAAACTTTCTAAGGAAACATGTTTTTGGTTATTTCCTGATGAAGACATTTCTCCCTGTGGGTATCAGGTTATTGACTGCAAGCAGAGTGTGACGCAGTGTGCGCGCTGAAAAGATCCCACACAGCTCACTGTGGAGTCACAGTAAAAAGGAAACTCTGACAGAACTTAAATAAAAGTTGCATGTTTCGAGACAAAACAATAAAACTGATGGATTATCTAGCTATTTTCACATCTGTGGAAGTTGTTTTTTATACTAAATGGCAGCAAATGGCTTTTTTAAAGTGGAAGTCCATAATGCTTCAAACTTGGATACATCAGCTATTTTTCAGTTAAAGTATCAGTTAAAACATGCTAAAGTGCTAAGTTTGAGAGCTGGAGGGAATGATCCACTGAGGACGCTTGGATTATCTTGGTGTGTGTGATCTCATCATTTAACTACTAAGCTGAACAATGAGCCAATCTCACAAAACAACTCAGAGAAAAAAAAAAAAAAATCACAGGGATCTCTGCCTCTCCAAGGACTGAAGATTAACGAGGAAAAAAGTTGGGTTGGAGGGGTTTTGGTGACAGGGCTCTCTATCTCTCTGTCTCTCTGTGCTCGGCCCCCTGGAGTCTCACAAAACACAGAAGGGCCCCAGTTGGAACGAGGAACACTGCTTGAAGCCATACCGCACACATGCATTTGGACACACACACATGCACATCCACACACACACACACACACACACACTCTCTTTTTGCACACAACTAGACACTCACTCACTCCTCTTGAGGCTAGTACATAAAACATTTAATTGCAAGCTTTTTCTACGCAGGGGATAATCCTTGCGCATATCTGCCCAGTAAGGACATACTCTGCAGACAGCTGGAGGATGAATCACATCCACTTTGAGGCCGACGAGAACAAGCAACAGGGAGAACAAAAGAAGGACAGAAAGACAGCGCAAGTGAGGGAGATGCAGCTTTGTTTTCAGAGTAAAGATTAGGACAGTGGAGAGAGCGAGAGGCTGGATTTGCGAATGGAAAAAGCGGCGCTGCATGTGCTCTTCATGCCTGTTGCTATTTGGTACCAGACACAGGAAAGACATGCAGCATTGATTTCAGAGGAACCCAGTCAGACTGCAGGCCACTTAGCTCTGGCCGGTGTTCATGGTCTCCCCAGTCTTGAAATCAATTACACGTGTGGAACATTTGTAGGCTAATCCCCCCGATGATCCACTTTACAAATTTGGGATATAGGATTTCATCTGATCCCAGGACGGCTTTTTTATGTCACCGCCGTCCGTCTCTTTAGAAAAGGATATCTGTGGTAGGCAAAGATATCATTTGATATCTTTTGATAGTGGGTCTCATTCCCAAACAGTGTAAGTCCACTTTGCAATAAAAACAAAGCTGCCTGAATTCCATTGCCTAATACTTAAAGGCACAATTCACCCAAACTACCTTCAAACAACATTTTCCCACTTAATGGAATCTGTCCATTCAGAAGGTTTTGGTGTGGCTTGGCAAAAACTATGAATTAGAGGCAGATGGATGTAGTTTGCCAGAAACCTTCTGTATGGACACATTGCACTGGAGGTAAATAAGAAATGATGACGGTGGTATTTTGGGTGAACTACTCCTTTAATAGCTAACTGCAAACAGCTCTATCCTCAAAAGTGTTTTGTAGGCAAACGTCTTAAAATATTTACTTACTCAGCTACCAGTAATTTTAAGCAGTAAGTAAGTGTAGGTTTTAAGGGTGAAAAAAAAAAAAAAAACAGAGAGGGATGTCCTGTGGAAAAATGAAATTTTAAAGATTAAAGTTGGAAATTCACAAGAAAAAAAACTTGAATATTGAGATTAAAGTGGAAAATTTGTGAGAAAAGAAATTCACTAATATATGAGAAACAACTCAAAAATTCTGAGATAACATTACAAATTTAAAAGAAGCAAAAGAAAAAAGTATTTTACCATGTTTTTTTCTAATAAATTTGTGAGTTTTTTTCTTCATAAATTTTCCACTTTAACCTCAGAGAATATCCAAATTTTTGTAAATTTATGCCTTTAATCTTGGAAATTCTGAGTTTCTATTTCTTGGAATATTACCCCGCCCCCTCCCTTTGCTCTGTGATTTTCCACCCTACAATAGCCCTAATACGCCACCATAGGTTTCAGCTAATCCTCTGTGTGTGTGTGTGTTTCTAAGTACAGTGTATATAGTATACATTAGCACATGTGACAAAGTGCAAGTTTTTCCCCACCACAGCCAACAACAGTAATATCATATATCAGGACATTTCAGTCACATTACGAGGAGCAGTAAAACTCAAGGAAATGCCAACTGTATCAGCTTGCGAGGCACTCTTTACCTTGTGTGTGTGTGTGTGTGTGTGTGTGTGTGTGCGTGTGTGTATGTGTGTGTGTCAGTAGTGAAAAATGAAATGTGCGTATGTGTATATGTGCAATAATAGAGCTAATGGCAGCGTCATTTGTAGAGGTAGTATCATTATCACTGGCAGTAGCGATTGTGCAATGGCCATAATATGAAAGAGCATGTGAATGTGGGTGTGCATGGGAATGGATCGGCGTGTGTGTACGTATGTGAGTGTGTGTGAATGCATATGCTTTTGTGTGTGTGTGTGTGTGTGTGATGTATGTGCTTGGATACAGAGAGAGGCTGTTCTCAGGCCCCTGTCCCTCCCCATTCCTCTACAAGTCCACATGTGTTTTATTAGCAGGCAGGCCCATCGGACTGTAAATTCCAGCGGCGGGCTGGCCTAGGGAAATCCACAGCCTGAGGTCAAGAAAGAAAGATCGCAGAAAAAAAAAAAAAAAGTGACAGGGATGTGAAGAATCACCACTCGCTCTCTTGTCTTCTCTCTCCTTCCTCTTGCCACTTTTTGCATCTCTTTTCTTTTTCCATGTCGTTCTCTCAGCCTCTTTTTTATGGGTTATCTCTGCTTTTTATTGCATGCAGCCTCTCTCTCCGCCTCTCCTCCTCTTTCTGTGTCTGTCCAATTTTCTTTTTTTTCTCTTTCGCCTAGTTTCTCTTCTCCTTCTGCCTCATTCGGTCTTTCTCTCCCTCCCATTTCCGTCTCCCTCTCTTTTTCTTCTCCTCCTCCTCCTCTTCGCTTTGTTTCTGTGGTTTCTGTTTCTGTTAGCGTCACACCACGTTCTTGCTCTGCGACTCCAAAACCGCAGCATTCCCACAACAGCAAACACTTAGGAGACAAGAGCTGTGGCTTAAACAATGGTTTCCGTTCGCTCTGAGACAAAATAACTCACTGATCTCCACCCCTGCTGCCCCGCTGCACACACACACATACACACACACTTCCACACATACACACACACACAAAACGACTAACAAACACCCATATGTACACACTCACACACACGGAGCCGGTATCCATCATTAAAATTTATGTTAGCTCGCTAATTTTCCAGCCTCTTTCTTCTCCATCAACATGACAATCACAATTAGAGCGTGACATGGGGGGTCGTGACCTGCGCCCCTTTTTGGCTATGATGCCCCCTTAACCCCAACACCCTCGTCAGACGATCGGCTTACAGACGCAGGGCCTCGGGGCGCCAAGCAGGACTCTCACTTTACAAGAGGAGTAAAGAGAGGAGGTTTACCCCAAAATGACTTGTGCACCATTTAAGCGAAACGAACATAAATTAACATAAATGATGACACTTTTTATGGTGTGTAACCAGTGTTGGGAAGGTTAGTTTGAAATGTTATGGGTTACAGATTACTAGTTACCCTGTTAAAAACTGTAATAAGCCTTGTAACTATCTTAATTATTGCATCAAAGTAATGCCATTCATCATATTTGGTGACTTTTCTGACACAAGCTTTGGTCAAGAAAGCTGAGAAGTCCCAGAAACATGACTTTAAAGCAGACATTATAAACCTCACAACACTGCAACTTTGATTAAAAGTTCTTTGATATAACTTGAATTAAGATAGGATTTTTTGTTGTTCACACGTGTGCAGATCACAACCAACAAACCGCCTTGACCGGCTGGTTGCAGGCCTGGCAGACTGCTTGCTTATAGCGGTGCACTATTGATTTGATTGGCAGACGACAGGCGCTGCAAATTCAAACAAGAGAACCGATCAAAACCAGCGCTAAAATATATGAGCGCATGCTGCCAGATGAATGGAGCCTGTCTAGACATAGAGACATTCCTACAGGGCAAAAAAGAAGCAAAGCAACAGCATGAATGTTATATACTACATATAAGCTACCAAAAATAATTTATTTGAATATGAAACCTTTGTAGGCACTAATATTTTAATTAATAACTGTGATCAATAACATTTACTCTGAGTCCAGTTTTCTTCTATTATTTAGAAAGCACACAGGATTAACTTATTATTTTTTATTTATTCATTCCTCCAAAATGATTATGTGGTGTTTTGGAGATGAAATCAACTTTATTGGCTGTATTATGGGTATTAAGGAGGGTAGAATTAAGGTTCAATGTAATAGCCTGCCCTCATGTCGGGTTAAGAGTGAAGAGAGGAAGGGAGCAGAAATAGTTTCAGATTTAGTTTATTTGCCCATGATAAAGGGAATAAAAACTATTTGAGAATTATGATGATGATCATAAAAAGACACTCAAAGCCCGAGGGGTTTATAGAAACATCTCACTAACCAAAAAATCAAAATGACAAACAATAGCACAAGAGCTGGATGGTAAAAAAAACCCCAAATGAGGTCTCAGCCGCAGCGCTCCTTCCATGTTTCAGTCCAGCTCAGAAAATGAATCTTCATGCAGGAACTCGGCGGGCACGGTGCCTGTTTTCATCCGAGCACAGCCCTGTCGCCACATGCAACGCTCCAATCACCCGCAGGGAAGAGCCGAGAGTTAAGAGGTGAAACTTTTTCTTGAGCAGTTTATGAGTGGTGATGCCATTGTGCACTTTAATTACTTCTCTAACCAGCAGGTCTGGTTCCCATTATGTCAGCTAACAGTCAGCTTTCCGCTCCTTCCTCCTCCCCGCTGCCTTGTCCTCAGTTGGCATTTCCTTCATGGCAAAGAGAAAAAAAAAAAAAAAACAGGTCTTACAGTCCCATCTTACAGTACAGTCCCATGTTGCCTTGAAGCTGGTGACGATGTTTTCCACTACAGTTTCATTTCATTTCATTTTCTTTAAATCCAGTTTCCGTGAAGAACTTGCACTACATAAACACCTCTGCAACTGAGTTTTAGCTTCTTTATCTTGATGTGTAAATGTCTCACAGCATGGTGTGATTACTTCTCATGTGCAAAGCAGCTTGTTTCAGGAGTTTTGCTGAAGCTTTGACACTCCTTTGGTGTTCATCTATTATGTAACTTCAAACTAGACAGATAAGCAAATCTGCAAATGTGTTTCAAGACAAAGTCACACATTTGTGGAAAAGGTTGTGAAGTTAAAGGACTTCCTGTCAACAGGCGAGATCATATTTCTTCATCATAAATCTGTGGAAGTTAAAAGTTGCTATGCATTGGTAATTTCATGTTGGCTGGCACATACAAGTATTTGGACAGTGCCACAATATTTCTAATTTTGCCCTTGTACACCACCACAGTGGATTTGAAATGGAGTAACCAAGACGTGACTGAAGTGCAGACTTTCAGCTTTAACTTCAGGGATTGAGCAAAAATAAACTGTTTAAGAATTACAGCCAGTTTTATACATTATCACCCCATTTTCAGAGGCTCAAACTAATTGGATACTTGACCAAAAGCAGTTTTCATGGCCAGGTGTGGACTATTCCCTTGTTATTACATGACAAATTAAGAAAATACTTCCGACTTTCCCAGTTCTTCCAATTTGGAAAGTCAGAAGAACTTGACTTGACCTCAAAATCCGCTGTTCAACAGTATTGAAAGCTGCAGTGAGATACGCTGCTACGGTGTTTGTATTTGCAAAATACCACATAATGCGTTGTTACCAATTGCTAACAATGGCTAGAAATGGTTTTCCGACTTGTCAACTTGGGTGTGACGTCATTCCAAGCTCCGACTTTCAACTTCCAGGGTAAACAGAAGGCAGCATTAGTTAAGATATACACCGAGCTGACTGTCTCTCTAGTTTATGTGTGAGGTGCATGTTTTCTTGTTCCGTGGTACAACCTTCAACAAATCTTTAACCTGCATTGTACTTGGGTTCTGCCCTCTGCACCGTCAATCACAACAACTCACAAGAAAACTGACAGCTCTTCTGCAAAATCTGAATGCACCTGGAAAAAGCAGCTCGTCTCAAGTGTGCAGGTTTTCGGCGATTTATTTTTAGCCAAACTACGTGCCGGGCAAATACTCATAGTTACCTATGCATAACAACTTTCAAGTCTTAATTTCTAAGCTACCAAAGTGAATTCTGTATGCACTTATGTAATGAATACTTCTGATGGACAGATACCATCATGACTGTTGATGGGGACTTAAAATAAGACGGTGCAGTGAAGATAGACTATTTTGTAGAGGTCATGCTATTCCACCCCCTTTTCTCCCTATTTATTTTAAAGATAGGATGCACTTCCAACATAGAGTCTGGGCCACACTGTGAAAGTTGAAATCTGCAGTTTGGCTCTGGTGCTCATGGGCACCGCCAGGAATTTTGGGCCCCATGAAAACAAAAATATATATATTTACTCGATGGTGGTTTAAAAATTTTATATTAGTTTCTACCTATTTTTTGGGGCCCCTGTCAAGCAAGGGCCCTTGGAATTGTCCTACCTTTCCCCCATATACGACGCCCCTGCTGGTGCTGCACTATATTTTTGTCATTCTCCTCCATGTCCTCTCCTCGCTTCAAAGACAGGATGTGGATAGAGCGCCGTACCACGAAACTAAAGACAAACAGCAACCAGGAGTGAGCACAAGTCGAGGGGAGCAATCCTTTATTGAGAAGAGAGGATGTGGTCTTAACATCCCTGCTCTGCAACGAAACGGCATTATACCATAGAACATATGAATGACGTGTGTATTGATGTATGTAGCCAACATGGCTCTGGAAAACAGACGTTTGTGTTTTCTCTGTTTCTGTTTCTGTGTCTCCGGTTTGGGCCAAACAGACCTTTTGTCTGGCTTTTCAGCACATATGTCGTCTCAGTATGGATTATCACAAGGATGCATTGTGTGGTGACTCCAGTGTGTGTTGGGAACGCAAAGTGGACACACACACATGCATAGACAATGACACATCTCCTTTAAGAGCGCGCATTAACCAGGATTATGGAGTAATGTGAAAGTAATGTAAGTGACACTGCATCAGACATTTTAAAACCATTATCTACATTTGCATGTTCCAATCTCCCTTGAGGAAAATAGCATCTCTCCCTATCTCTTTCTGGCCATCTCCATCCCAAGAAAACATTGACTTTATGTAAAATGAGTGAATCAGTCTCCGCTGTTCTTCAGTGTCTTCTGAAGCATGTTGGATATTGGGGTCACTTGGAGCCATCAGAGGAGGAGACAACAAATGACAGAACCAGGAAAAAATAAAAAAATAAAAAAATAAAATAAAATAACAATAGCCTTGTCTGACAGCAAGCTGCAGTACATAGCTGATAGGGCTGCTGTTTTATTTTTTATTTTTAAAGACAGAAAGGCTTTATAGTTCACAATCCTGCGCACATGTATGATTCAGAGAGCACGAGTGTGATTCACTGAGAAATGAGAGCACTCAGCTTCAGCAGGCCGTGGGTGTACGTGGAGTCAGCGGAGTAAATCTTGCCTGGATTTGACTGATTTTTTTTTTTTTTTTTTTTTTTTAAGTCAGTGGATTTGTTTTGTTGTTGTTTCTTCTGCAGCACGTTGGGTTGTTTGGAGAAATGCCACATATCTCTTATCAAAAGAAATATCAGAGCTGCTGTTTCATAAAGTTGGCTCACACCTTTCTGTTGGCTAATCCGCAGATGATTAGACATCCTTATAACTTTTTGTGTTTTTTTTAAATTAGGCATGTAATCCACTTTCCTGAGATTTTTTTTCAAAGGGTTTCATCAGCCTCGTGAGCACAGTGGCACTTCACTGAAGTCTTTTCTATGTATTTGCCTCCGTCTGCCTTTCTGATTTAGTCAAAAATGAATAAAAAATATCTAAAACGTCGTATTGCTCGTAATTCACCGGCTTGCTGAGTCGCACCTCCTCTAAATGCAGCTAATGTAGGAGGTATAAACTGCTAAATTTGCTAAATTTGTCTGGCTTGCAAGACTAGAGATTCATTGTCTCACGTGGGAAAACTGCTGTTATTCTCCATGTGAAACTAAACTGAGCTAAACTAAACCCTGTCGCTGTTTGTGAAAAATCATTAATCTCTCAGGGAATGAAAAGCCGTTCTTCAGGAGACATTTGTCAGGTCGCGATGCTCCCTGTCAGACAATTAAGCCCGAAGTCTGTGATAATAAATATCACATAACTCTGTTTCTCATTACATGCGCCGCTCTCAGCTGGGGATGTTTTCATCGAGCACGCAGCACTGTTAATTATGTACTTTTCCATAAGTTAATGCGGAGCTTAATGAACTGGAATAAAGCCATTGGTTAATATGCTGGAATAAAGTCATTCTGAAGTTCTTCCAATTTCACTTGTGCAGGCTGCCAAAATATTTTTTTAGGCTGGATAGAGGCATGGAGGCTCAGTGATGAACCTGGCTTGACCCTCTGGTGTCCTGCTGCCCCTTTAAGAGTCCCCCTCTCCCCCCAACACACACACACACACACACACACACACACACACACACCGTTCTTGCTGCTCTGGCTGTCTCGTTACCTGGGCTTTAGGCTGAAGAGGATGTGGTCTGCTTAGCCAGGATTTGCTAATGTTTTCCCCCCAACACAGCGGGCCGACTCCAGCTGTGGGCACAGACACACACAAGTACATGTACTACACACACACTCTCTCTCTCACACACACACATACACAAGACAGACAGAATTATCTGTTTCAAACAGACGCATCTTCATGAATACACAGAAATGCAAACATACACACACACACAACAAGACACAAGTGCATGCACACACACATTTTCACAGAGAAAAGCATGTAGAAGAATGCACATGCACTCACATACACACACAGTTGTTTGTGCTTGCACGAAGCATATACGTATGTAGACAAATACATATGTAAGCAAACACACACACACACACACACTCGCTATCACATGCACACATCATCCAATATGTCCATCGCTCACACACAAATATGCACCATGCACACACTTTCTTTTCTTCTGTGTATCTCTTGCTCTTACTTTCTCTCACTCTCTCGCCCTCTCTCTCACATACACACACCCACATGCACAGACACACGGACACACACACACACAGTCCCAAGGCCCTGCAGGCTATGCACTGACCCCATAGTTACCTGTGGAGGAGGTTTCAGACAAAAAAAAAAAAAAAAGAAAGAAAAGAGAGAGAAAAACAAAGATGGTAAAGTACACGTGCCACGCTGTCCTGACCTACCTTCCCTTATCACAAGTAATCTCACACATTCTAGCATGTGGATATTCATCAGTGAGTGTGTGTCTGTGAATGTGAGTGTGTGTGTGTGGGCACGCATGTGAGTGCACACTCTCTCCTCTTGCAGCTCCGTTGCATTACAGTGTGGTCATTGTGAGGTTAGCCAGCAGTGTGTGGGCAGAGATAGTTAGAGACTTAGAGAGGATGAACACAGGGCTGTAACTCATGAAGCCACATGAAGAGATGCTCTTAACAAGAGCTACACTGTGAACAGAGGATTTGCTCTGTGAGTTGTGTGTCACAGGGCATTTCCTGGTGCTTTCCTAGCTGAGCGAGTGGTGGGAGCAGACGCGCGCGCACACACACAAAGGAGGTAAAAAGGGTAAAAGTGGAGGAGAGGGCGGCAGGAGCGTAGGACGTGAAAAATGGGAGCGAGAAAAGAGGCGTGTGGTGTGGGAAAGAGAAGGAAAAAGACATAGATATGATTAGTGCTTAGCCTTAGCTCCCTTTGTAGCATGTCCAGGCCTCCTTATCTGGGCCGGTGCCACATTCCAGACAAATGCAACACTATGTCTCCTCTCTCTGTCTCTGAGATGCTGCTAATGTAGCCGTTATCTCTCTGATTTGGTGATAGGAGATGTCCAGCAACACTCGTCCACTTAATTACAGACTGACTAGCCACAGCAAGGCCAGCGCTGCTCTGCTGTTGGTTAAAAAGAAACGTATCTTACATAAAGTAAGTAGGATCGAAGAAAAGCTTCTTTCGTCGCTGATCCCCCTGAATTTATTCAAATTGCACTAAGGGGTTTGAGCAGGTTTCAAGGGCCCAAAGGTTATGCGACTCGTCTAGCACACCACTGGCTCGGTAAACTTTTCCTTCATGGTAGAAAAAGCAAGACAGACACTGTTGTTTCCATGAGAACAATTAGCTATCAGCCTTTTCAACTCTGGATTCATCATCGCTGTTTAACTGAACTTCACTCAAACCCACAGAGCTTCTTTTCTAGTTGGGATCTCAAGGTTCAGTGGTATCTTGGATCAGCCTGATGTCGTTTCAGTGAAGTGCTGCAACCAGCAGATGCAGAATATCCCAATTTTGTTGAGGGGGGAAAATCTGAGATCAAGTGGTTAATTCCAACACTGTGAGTTATTAGTGGCAATTTCTTGGAGGCGTAGAGGATGTTTCCCAATTTTTAAAAAGGTCAGAGATGCTTATTGCAAACTTTTGAAAGAGCTGAAAGGAGGGGGGCTAAATGGGAAATATGGCCTTCATGCGAAGCTGTGATTACATTCAGGAGCCCATCACTCTTTCCCAGAAATTGAAATGTAGCCGTGGGCAGAAGGATCAGCTTGACCCTGTAGTCGTGTGAGTAATTGCCCAAGTGAAAAAAAAAAAGGTTTAGTTAGTTACTGGGGAATGGAAGGAGAGAGAATGAGAGAGAGAGAGAGAGAGGAGAAACCAAGACAAACATGCAAGCAGGTGAAGTGGGGGAATTTATTCATCGTCTAAAAATGTTGATTAAGAGAGAGAGAGAGAGAGAAAAATGAGGGGAGAAAGAAGGACCTTAGTGGCTGACCTGTGGCTAATGGGCTGGGATGGGTCCTAATAAGTCTATTTATCTACAGGTAGAGCTGATACGATCTCCCTGGCAGCCATTTTCCTCACCGTGGTAGACCAGTAAATCACTCACACTGACTCAGAGGTCACAGAGAAGATTTGGCTTCCAGGAGCACAGAGGTTTTAAAACTGCTCTGTCTATGTGTGTACATGTAAAGTGATGTATTGTCAACTGCCTGTTGCACATTTTGTGCTGTCTCTGCCGCTGTGTAAACACTGATGTGCATTAGCTGTCGATATTTTAGCACAAATGCCACTGAAAGAAATTCCCATACAATTATTCTAAGTGGTGGATAAAGTCTTTCAGATTCTTTTATGAAATCAGACACATTTCGAAGCCAGCTCTCCCCCATGCCCAATGCAAAACATCTGCTTTCATGGAGTTCCCTTATTGGGAATGAATGTTAGAGCGCTTTGATGAAATCTGACAGGACTCCAACCCAACTCTCCAACACGAACAGCCCTAAACATCTCGCACACGCAACATGTTTGAGCTGTGCAGCCTTCGTGAGCACGTATAGCCCAAACAGGTTCACTGTGGCTGCCAAGGAGAGACACATAGCTCATTTGGTTTTAGACGGTGTCAGTCTGTCTTTTTTCATTTAAGAGCCTCCAGCTTCTATATGCAATCCAGAAATGTTCTGTCACTGGGATTCCCCCCGTTGAGAGGAACTGGGACAGCCAGTGTTGAGTTGGATCTGTACACAGGAATTAGGAATTAAGCCGTCCCATGACTTAAAAGTGAAAATCCATCCCTAGAGGTTTCGTCCCAACAACTCAAGGCAGTAAATTTAACCAGGATGACAACTTTGTGCATAATTTGTTGAAATACTCGGTTCAAAAAGTGGTAAGTGTAGACAGTAACCCAATACACTGAATTCACCCCCATAAAAATGCAATAAAATACAAAACATACAACCACTAAGTCCAGAAATGTTACTTTACAGATCTGCCATGTCTGTATTTTATCTGTCTTTAAATGTGTTTCAGTGAGGAGTGTCCATGACTTGACTGATTGATGTCACATCCTTTGGTTTTCTGTGAGTTTTGACGAACAGAATGGACAAGGTTGGACTTTACTGGCAGAGATATCATTCACCATTTAGCCCTATTGAATTAGACTTTTCAAGCCCTCCATTTAGGTGCATTCAGGCATGCATTTATGGGCACACAGGGTCACTCTAATCCGACCAATTATTGGCAGGCCCTGATACATTCATGTCGTGCTCCACAGTTAAAAAGGAAAGTCATGGATTATTTAGCAACTTTGGTATTGCATTTCATAACGTAATATCATTTTAATGGGTTAACACTGCTTGCTAGTTATCTCTAATTGGTTGACAGTAATTGAAACAAATAAGAGAAACCTCAGCACATTGCTTAACAGATCAATCCCAGTGAGCGATGCATATTATTCTCCATGCACATTTTTTTTTAAGTTTCTTTCTGCAGTTTTTCAAATAAATGCCTGATATCAACTTCTTCACAGCCGAGACTCAGTCAAGTTTCTCAGTCATCATTTGTTGATCTTCTGCTTGCAGAGTGAACATGGGGTCCAGAGTCTACGAGACATCTCTGTCTTCTCTCTGCACTAAACAGATGCTTGAGGGAAGTGCACATTTTTATCTTTTGCTTTTGCTAAGTGACGATACTGAAAAGCAGAACAAGGCTACATTTTTACAAAAGCTGAAATAGAAGTCAAAACCTCACAAACCTTATCTACTCTGTAATTGTATAGCATTGCTCAGTGCAGAACCATGCTACCTTCTCAGCACTGTCAAGAATAGGCATCAGTGCTTACTTCCCATTTAAAAAAAAAAAAAAAAAGGCAAAACAAAGCCAGTATTGTTCTTGTTGGATACGTAGTCTTAAACGGACATGTCCCACCACAAGGGTCTGGCTTAACACCAATGCATATTGTATCACATACAGTAAGTGGGTAAAGACTTAGTTGTGTGACCAATATGCCTGTGGGTTTTGTTTAAAGAGTCATTACTCACAATAAAAAGCTATGAAGATGTTTTTCACACTGACCCAGACTCCCCACTGATTTACTGAGTAAGTGTGAAAGGACTCATTGCAGCACACTTTAGAGACGAGCATTTCTTCCTCTCAGTCGGCCATGAATGCTTCACTTCTGCCCACAAATGGTTTCGCTCTCGTGCAAAAAGAGGGAAAGACAGGCTGAGAGGAGATATGGACAGAACAATGTAGAAAAATGAGAGCAGGAAAAACTAATACGAGTAAAAGACAAATGAAAATGTGCTCGTTTTATATTATTTTATTTAAGAGGAAGATGTGGATTTGGTAACACAGCACAATGAAAATGAACTGTAATCCTGAGGTCAGTTACAGGGCAACATGAGGGTGAGGATGGCACTTTGGAGGACTCTAACCTGGTGGATCAGTCCAGATCTGTCCAAACATAGACACCCCCTCTAGATACGGTGATATATGTGTGAGCATACATGTGTTACTTATTTGTACATACATGAAACATATTTTCATTATAACAACATATTTTCCTCGTATGGTCATATATGTGCACACAAACCTGCTCAGTGTGACAGTGGTGGCTGGTATCTCCAAAACTGGGCAGGACATATAAAACATTTTTGGCAGTGCAGCCTTGCTCAGCTGTCAGTACATGAAGGGTACATATAAACCCCTGTGAACAGCAGCAAAGGTTTCCAAAAAGCACAAAATACAGCAGTGAAAGGATAAGCAAGCAAGTCATTTCATACATTTTGAATATGTGGTTCATTATGGTTAATCCATGATTGCCTTGTTATTAACACAATTAAAAAATAAATCACTTGACAGCCCTACTATATATGTAAATGTACTAAAAAGAGAATGTTTTTGTATGCAAACTCGTAAAATCATCTGTTCTAAAGGCATGAATGAAGAGTGCAATTTGGTGGTCTTTTGTAAGAGTTTGATCTAAAGATTACAAACCAAACTTCTTACTGACTAATTCTTAATAACCTTCTCACAAATCCATCGCTGCCTGTGCATGCAAGGCATGTCATTCCATTCACCGACTCCAGAGATCAGCTCTGCACAATCTTCTCTTCCATTTTCATCATTTGGTTCCCCATTTTGCCAAAACCCCTCGCCCACCAGAGGACTCCCATCTACCCATTTCCACTTTCCCTCATCTTCCCCGTCAGACAGACCAATCCAAGCTCTGACTGCAAACTTATTGAGAAACGCCTGCTCTTCTCTGCTGTTGATGATCACCAAGTGAGCTCCTTTGTTTGCACAGTCGTCACGGCTCTCGTTCCAGGTCTTCCACCCAGATGAGATGTAGTAACAGCTACAGCCAAACTTCTCCCAGCCTTGTGGACAGTTTTGCACAAGCTTCAGACGGTCGACTTCCAGCTGTAAAGCATCTCGACTTGCAGACACGGTGTCATAATGGCTCTGTAGCTGGTCTTTCTCCGTCATCAAATTGTTGGAACTAGCCTTCAGCTGGTCTCTCTCTTTAGTCAGAGCATCTCTCTCTTTAGTCAGAGCATCTAGCTCAGTGCGCAGGGTTTCATACTTTCCTTGTAACTGGTCTTTCTCCTTCATTGTATCTGAAAAAAATCAGCACAAACCCATTTCTGCATAAACCCATTTATACAAAGTACCACCTGT
The DNA here is from genome assembly GCF_902150065.1 of Myripristis murdjan. NCBI lineage: Eukaryota > Metazoa > Chordata > Actinopteri > Holocentriformes > Holocentridae > Myripristis > Myripristis murdjan. The sequence goes on along the minus strand of NC_044002.1, from coordinate 14,427,279 downwards.
TTGCATTAGTAAAACAGTACTACAGTATACTCACAGTAGACACTCAACGTAATGATAACAAACAGTAGAAGAAGACCCAGCGTCCCCAGACCAAGAGCCCAACATCTCTTCCTGCTTGATGTCCGTTGTCCAGGTTGACCCCTTGTTTCAGGTTTGAATGCCTCAACATTGGCATATATATCATCATTGATGTCAGTCACTTCTGCATCCAAGTGATCCCCTCTGACTTCATCTGAGTTCACATAAAGTTCCATGAGTATAGTTTGTATGTCATATAACTAAAAAGTATTGCGTGCTGCACGTTCCTACACAGCAGTGCTACTTAGTCCTGTTCAGGGTCGTCTCTCATCCGTTACTCTGATGCAGCTTTCATAAAACTGAAAATGTAAAAATGTTTGGGTGTGTGTTAAAAGTGTAGGTGATGATGCTATTGCATGCATGTACACACGACACCAGCAGTGTCCCTGGTTGACTTGTCAACCACAGGTACTGCAGCATGTGTTGATTTAAGTTCCTCAAACGGTGTTTCATCACCTCAGTGTGCTGATGCATGTTTACAATATAGGAAGCTCTACAGTTAGCTCTCATTTGCATGCATGTGCCTGGGACCCTTTTACCTTTTGTTATTTGCAGCAATAGCCCAGAGTTCCTTGTTTGGGTGTGACAAAAGAGGTTTCCAAGAACCGTGGCAAGGGTCTGGCTTAACACCAATGCATATTGTATCACATAAGTGGATAAAGAATTAGTTGGGTGACCAATATGTGGGTTTTGTTTTGTTTAAAGAGTCATTACTCGGAATAAAAAGCTATGAAGATGTTTTTTCACACTGACCCAGACTCCCCACTGATTTTCTAAGTGTGAAAAGACTCATTGCAACACACTTTAGAGAGGAGCATTTCTTTCCTCTCAGTCGGCCATGAATGCTTCACTTCTGCCTACAAATGTTTTCGCGCTCGTGCAAAAAGAGGGAAAGACAGGCTAAGAGGAGATACGAACAGAACAATGTAGAAAAATGAAAGCAGGAAAAAGTAATGTGAGTGAAAGACAAATGAAAATGTGCTCGTTTTATTTTATATTATTTTATTTAAGAGGAAGATGTGGATTTGGTAACACAGCACAATGAAAATGAACTGTAATCCTGAGGTCAGTTACAGGGCAACATGAGGGTGAGGATGGCACTTTGGAGGACTCTAACCTGGTGGATCAGCATCTGTCCAAACATAGACACCCCCTCTGGATACGGTGATACATGTGCGAGCATACATGTGTTACTTATTTGTACATACATGAAACATATTTTCATTATAACAACATATTTTCCTCGTATGGTCATATATGTGCACACAAACCTGCTCAGTGTGACAGTGGTGGCTGGTATCTCCAAAACTGGGCAGGACATATAAAACATTTTTGGCAGTGCAGCCTTGCTCAGCTGTCAGTACATGAAGGGTGTGTCCGCCTCTATAGTAATCCTTCCTCAAAAATCATCTATGTATCTATAGATTGTGTCTGGGAATCCATCATATAAACCCCCGTGAACAGCAACAAAGGTTTCCAAAAAACACAAAATACAGCAGTGAAAGGATAAGCAAGCAAGTCATTTCATACGTTTTGAATATGTGGTTCATTATGATTAATCCATGATTGCCTTGTTATTAACACAATTAAAAAATAAATCACTTGACAGCCCTACTTTAGTAAATGTACTAAAAAGAGAATGTTTTTGTATGCAAACTCGTAAAATCATCTGTTCTAAAGGCATGAATGAGGAGTGCAATTTGGTGGTCTTTTGTAAGAGTTTGATCTAAAGATTACAAACCAAACTTCTCACTGACTAATTCTTAATAACCTCCTCACAAATCCATCGCTGCCTGTGCATGCAAGGCATGTCATTCCATTCACCGACTCCAGAGATCAGCTCTGCACAATCTTCTCTTCCATTTTCATCATTTGGTTCCCCATTTTGCCAAAACCCCTCGCCCACCAGAGGACTCCCATCTACCCATTTCCACTTTCCCTCATCTTCCCCATCAGACAGACCAATCCAAGCTCTGACTGCAAACTTATTGAGAAACGCCTGCTCTTCTCTGCTGTTGATGATCACCAAGTGAGCTCCTTTGTTTGCACAGTCATCGTGGCTCTCGTTCCAGGTCTTCAGCTCAGATGAGACGTAGTAACAGCTGCAGCCAAACTTCTCCCAGCCTTGGGAGCAGTTTTGTCCAAGCTTCAGACGGTCGACTTCCAGCTGTAAGGCATCTCGACTTGCAGACACGGTGTCATAATGGCTCTGTAGCTGGTCTTTCTCCGTCATCAAATTGTTGGAACTAGCCTTCAGCTGGTCTCTCTCTTTAGTCAGAGCATCTCTCTCTTTAGTCAGAGCAACTAGCTCAGTGCGCAGGGTTTCATACTTTCCTTGTAACTGGTCTTTCTCCTTCATTGTATCTGAAAAAAATCAGCACAAACCCATTTCTGCATAAACCCATTTATACAAAGGACCACCTGTTTGCATTAGTAAAACAGTACTACAGTATACTCACAGTAGACGCTCAACGTAATGATAACAAACAGTAGAAGAAGACCCAGCGTCCCCAGACCAAGAGCCCAACATCTCTTCCTGCTTGGTGTCTGTTGTCCAGGTTGACCCCTTGTTTCAGGTTTGAATGCCTCAACATTGGCATATACAGTCACTTGTGCATCCAAGTGATCCCCTCTGACTTCATCTGAGTTCACATAGTCTTCCATGAGTATATTTTGTATGTCATATAACTAAAAAGTATTGCGTGCTGCACGTTCCTACACAGCAGTGCTACTTAGTCCTGTTCAGGGTCGTCTCTCTTCTGATGTTACTCTGATGCAGCTGAAAATGTAAAACTGTTTGGGTGTGTGTTAGAAGTGTGGGTGATGATGTTATTGATACATTGTGTATACATGACACCAGCAGTGTGCCTGGTTGACTTGTCAACCACAGGTACTGCAGTATGTGTTTGTTAAAGTTCCTCAAACGATATCAGTCGCACCATCCACTGTTTTATCACCATCATCTACAACAAACACGCTCGCAGACACATATGTGTGCACAGACAAAGTAAAGGCGACACTATGATCACTTTATTTATGGCACCATCATCTTTTCGACATCTTTGGCTAGCTTTCTAGTTCTGGCTTGAGCAATACCCTCCAGGAGATCTTAGTTTCAGTTGAGTATTTGGTTTCATTTTGTTTCTTTTCAACTTGGCCAGCAATCTGCATAAAATCTTCTTGCAGCTCTCCAAATTATTTAATTTTTATTGCTTCAAATATTTTTGAATCACTGTTGCATTTGATAGTTTGGAGATTAGACTACTGACAATCCCACACCAGCCAACCACTGATGTAGTTAACCTACATATGCACACACAACAAATACACTTCTACACACAACTGGAAAATGTCCAGCTCTGTGTGTCCAGACTCTGAACAACTGAAAGTGGGATCCAGTGCTTTACTTAATGGCAGCTGAGACTGTATCCAGAGCAGCGATATTTTACTGCTGCTCTGGGAATTCGACTTGGCAAACTTCTGGTCACAAGTTCACCTCTTCAGTAATTCTATCAGTGTAAGAAAATAATCTGGGGAGTAAAGTCACTATGGAGAAACCCACAAACTATGCAGACTGAGATGTAATGAAATAAACAAACATCCTCAGTATATCCTCAATATACATAAACCTGTCTTCAAGTTTTATTTGCAGCTGCATCAGCATATTAAATGGATCCCACTAAGCAGTCCAAAAAGAGCCCAAATGTACTCAATAGTGCTCAGACAGTTACCCAAATGCACCCAAGTGCACCAAAAAATACCCAAACGTAAGTAAACAAGTAACCGTGAGTAAGCCTATTACTTTGCACAGTGAATACAAAATAGGCCATAGATAATAGCTTAATTCTATGCTGCTTACCTTTCCAATGCCTTAGTAAAGTGATCTTGTTAGTAAAAATGTGGCTTTTTATGTTTGTGTTTGTTGCCAACTGCAAGCAACAGCCTGACACACTGACATTACATTCAAAAGAATCCCCTTTACTTTTTTTTTTTTTTTTTTTTTTTTTTGTTTAGCTCTATCCCTGCACAGACAACATTTCCCATCAGTGGTTACACTTGTTTTATGTTGTAACTGTCAGAAATTTAACTGATGCGATCATGCAGAATTTATAACAAATCCTTATTTTTCCTTTACTGTTCCACGGGGAGGCCAGAGGTCAAGTGTCCTTGAGCAAGACAGGTGTAGAACAGATAGATCTGTGCACCAAACAGCTCCAAAACACAGGATTTTAATAGTATGCTGCTAGTCTAGTAATACGTCCTCAGACCTGTGATTACAAGTCACCATCTTATATACCCATAGTGCAAACACCAAAAACACATGAGGTAACATATATTATGTTTTGTCAAAGGCAACTTGCAGTAAACAATGCATTTCATAATTTACATAATACAAAATAGATATATAATTTACATATTTATCAAGATGTCCTTGAGCAAGACACGCCTACCTTGCTCAAGTACATAGCTGAAGGTTTTCCACACACACGTGCGGCTGAAGCAGTTTCCCTATTTACGACATCAACCTGCAGTTCCTTGTTTGGGTATGACAAAAGAGGTTTTCAAAGAACCGTGGCAAGGTTTTCTGCCAGCTTTTCCATGTTTCTCACACACACAAACAAACAGGGAGGTCGGTTCCAGTGGAAATCCAGTGTTGTGCCATAACCACAGCAGAGCCAGCACAGGAACATAATGGTGCAGGTACAATAGAAAATGAATGTAGCGTGACAATGGGCACCTCCATGAGACAAGAGGCGAGGCTGGGAGTGGGTGAGACATGTACTGTCAGCTGCACCTTCCCTCTGTGTTGTTTTATAGCTTCACTACCATTCATCTTCCCACTCACACAAGTATGCACTGCCGTTTTTCACTGTAACATTAGAGGATGCTATAAATCTAACCAAACATATGTGTGTGTGCGTGTGTGTGTGTGCATGTGCGTGTATGTGGGCACTTCTATGTGTATTGCATTTATATTTATACTTGTGCATCTCTGGCTTATATTATAATACAGGCATGACATCAGTCAATGTGTTTTGTGGGATGTTTTGAAGTCCAGTTTTCTCCAGTTAAATTATCCCTATCTATAGGTTGCTTAGCAACACCTTGGCTAAAAACAGGATTATGCTCATTTGTCTGTTCAAACACGGCTCCACTGAAATGACGCTGAGGCTCATAATTGTTTTAAGATGCTCTCCCTCTTTTCAGGCATCTTGAGAGGCTTAACAATGAGTATCCTAGATCGTTTACGGGATTTCAGAATGAGAATTGAGGGGTTTTGTTGAAAATTACATATCCGCCATTCAGTGACTGCAGGCAAAAAAAAGCAAACTATAAAACTATGTAAATTATATTGCCTTTTCAAAGAGAGTGACTGAAGTGCTTGTTCGACAAAATGGTAACACTTTAATGGATCCCTGCCATTTCAGAAATAGTCAGTGATGACTTTCAGGTAATGATCTCAATGCACTCCCCACAACTCACACACACACACACACACACACACAAACCCATCCCTCTTCTTTTCTTCGCCCAGCTCTTTTCATCTTTAACTCGTTTGAATTGCCACTCTTTCCTGTCTGTTTGATGCCAACTCCCTGCCTTTTGTCTTTTCATTTCAACACATTTAACTGACAGTCTTATCACATGCAACAGGCAATGTGTGAACAGTCAGGGCTCACTGTCAAGACTTGCTCAAGGACACTTCAGCAGGATGGACACAATGGCTGTTGCCCTACTGCCGTTCTCACTCTGCTTTTTTTCTCCCATCAACTCTCCTTTGTACTGCCTCTCTCTCTTTCTATCCCTTCATCTCTCTCTCTCTCTCTCTCTCTCTCTCTCTCTCCTTCAGCCTGCGTGATCGTCTGGTATGGCAGGAATGTCAGACATCACGGACGCAGACGCAGCACTCATCGCGGCGGCCACGCACGCTCAAATTTACGGTCAGTTGACAAGCGGATTAGCAGGCCTTGAGGTAGAGCAACAGGAAAGTCACGCAAGCACGCACACACACACACACACACACACACACACATACATACACACAAACATAAAACCTCTCTTTAAACCTGTTTCTGACCCCTTCCCCTCCATTTGTTGGATGCTTTCATCCCAATCATCTTAAAGTACCACCAGTGCACACATTTTAGCACGGGTGACTCCACCGGGACTCAGATCCCTAACCTTGGCAGTGTAAATGTCATGCGCTTCCCATCAAGTCATACAGAAACACTTGCCACCCGCCTACACACACACTCCCAAACACACACCAGCAAAGCCCGTCAGCTAGACACTTCAGATGATAACTATCTCCTGTGCAGTGTGTTAGCAGGTCCACTGCTACATCACAGGCGCCCACCCCTGCAGCCATGGAGCAACTGGAGCATCCAGCAGGTCAGTAGACACAGGTCAAAGGTCGCTCTGTGTGTCTGTGAGAGAAGAGGACAGATGGAGTTGCACTGGAAAGATAACATCATCAGAGATCATGATCAATGTGAAACTGAAAGAAAGTGTCTGGAGCAGAGTCTGTTTAAAGTGACAGTTAACCATGAAACAACATTTGACCCATAAAACATCTTGGCCCTAAGAATGTAGGTCACGCAGATAGTTTTTAACCACCAAGGTCCATGTAAAAAAGCGTGTCATCCGTGGAATTGGGATTTTCGGAATTTACCACGTAAATTCCAGGTGTTTCCAAGTGTTTCTGGGCAAACTACAACAGCAGAGGCGGGCAGATCACGTCCCCATACACCAGTTGGACTTCAGCGGGACGAAGGGTGGAGACAGGGTTGCCAGGTCTGTGAGACAAAACCAGCCCAAAACCCGCCCAACCTGGTATAAAAAGGGCCCAAAAATCAGCCCAATACCAGAACTCAAAATATGCCCATAAAAATCCATATATGTTGCTTTTAAAATCCAACAGCATTGCTATAATTGCAAAATGCACTATAATATCTATAAAGTAACACCATAAACATTAAAGGCAATTTCCCGAAACAGTTCTTTCACCTATTTAATTTACAGTATATCAGAACTTAAAATATAATATGGGATACCTTACTTCATCTGACAGGCACTGGGCACGAGTGGTGCTGATGATGTGATTGGTCATGTGCTGAGTGGCCTCACACAGCATTGGCATATTATTTGTCTGTGGGGCATGTGACATATGTGGATAGTTTATATGCTGATCTGGGATTTGGGATGCGGATTTGGGTATAAACATTGGTCATTCAAAATATGAATTTTTATTCATGTCTGCCCAAGCCCAACCCGCGGACAAAATTTGTTACCCGCGGCAACACTTAAAAAGTAGCCCAATTTGGCGGAAAAAACACGACCCTGGGTGGAGATGGCAGGATTTGAGTTCACACAACTTGCTCTCTTGTTATTCACTTCATGACACAGAAGAATAGTTGCAAAACAGTTCACCCCCAAAAAATCATTTTTGAGGGCCATCCTGCTGCAAGACTGCTGTCTGCAGAGCTTTAAAAAGTGCTGACGCTTATTACGTAGACGCTGTGGAGTCGATCCCTGTGAAGTCATGTTGGTGTGTTGATCTTGGACTCTCAGAGAGGAAATGTCATAATGCTTTCCTAGAATCCGGCTCCCATCTGATGAAGTGTATATAGCCTCACGCACGAGCTTCATGTAATTTCAAGAGGTGCTTTAATAATATGAGAGTAGAGAGAGGTGTTACGTCTTTTAAATTGAACAGAGAGAGAAAGCAGAAGAAGCAGGGGGCACGAGAGGAAAGGGACCAAGTAAGAGATGGGACGATATATATGTCGGATATCAAAAGACAGACAGAGAGAGAGTAAGAAAACAGAAGACAGAGGGTCAGGTGACATAAAATGAATTCAGAGGAGCAGTCACAAGCTAGAATGACAAAGTGGGACGAAAGCCACACCGTGACATTTAGATGGGACCATGAAAATGGTTTATCCATTCAATACTGGCTTTATGGCCTGGCCTAATATTGCATTGCATGTTTCCTAATTGCCCTTCTCTCTTTCCACTGCAGACAAATGTCTTTATGCTTTTTACATCACATGCTTTCCTTCAAACCTTGGGAGCATCAGCCGTGCTTCAGTGTTTCCAGCTTTGGTGCATCTATCCAAAGGAATCGGATCACACTAGACATCGGCAACACACACACACATACACAGTCACTGCATACACACATTAACACAGCACTCCAGTGATGAAGGCAGTGATGATATCCAGATGTCCAAAAACAAGATGAACTCTGTCCTCTCATCCTTTCATAATTGCATGGGAAAGATCAGATGAAACAATGTTCTCTGTTATAAAATGTCACTTGGTAACGTGTACACTGAATATTAATCTAGGTTTACCTCCATTTTACTTCAACTTAAGTAGATTTTTACAGCAGCAATTTATGTCAAAGTAATATGTTTTAGTACTCTTTCCTCCCCAGGTCATAAGTATAGAAATACAACAACAAACACGCTCGCAGACACATATATGTGCACAGACAAAGTAAAGGCGACACTATGATCACTATATTTATGGCCAAGTATGCTGTTTACATGTTGGAAGGTCAAATAGGAAAACATTTGCATTTTCCATAAGCATTAACAACATCTGCGATACTGTAAGATCTGTCATCTATCAAAGCGGATTTCTGCTGCTTGGAAGTTATTGTGTCTGTCATGGAAATACAATTCAGTGTCTTAGTTCATAGTGGATTTATGGTGGTGGAAAAGAAATAGTTTTTTTGGATCACACGGATATAAGGGAGAGTGGAAAACTGTATCGTCTTTTAACTGTAGATCATATACACTTGCATGAGTACACACACACACACACACACACACTTGGGCCTGCTTTAGGGAGATCCCTCCAGTCTGTCTGTCATAGTGGAATGAGTGTAGATTGATGGAAGAGGAAGGAAAACTCACATTAGAGGACTCATCACTATATCATTATGGGAGTTGCAGGCTGAAAAGAGGGAGAAGAGAAGAGAAGAGAAGAGAAGAGAAGAGAAGAGAAGAGAAGAGAAGAGAAGAGAAGAGAAGAGAAGAGGGAATGGGAGGGGAAGGGAAGCTGGGAGAGTGGAGAAAAGAGAGAAAAAGCTGGAAAAGAGGGAGTTTGAAATGGCCTTGAGGCATTCCTCTAACATCTATCATGGCAGCAACACATGATTCACGGCACTGCCAAGAATCTCTCCCACTTTAAACAAAACCCCCCAGCAGCTGCCCAGGACAGACACTGACAGACAGACGGGCCAGCCCTGTCTCGATCTGCTGTGTCACGTCGTCGGACGGGCAGACTCACAGACAGATTCAGGCTAAAGAAGAGAAGAGGAAAGAAAAAAGAAAGGCAGGGGTTAACAGTTTTACTGACAGGCTGACTGACACAGAGACAGGTCAGACACATAGACAGCGCCATGCACAGGTTTACAGTTCCAGTGACGTATGGACAGATGAGACGACAGGCGCACAGACAGGGTGCAAAAGGTGAAGAGCCTCACCCTAATTCTCTCAACATGGCGCTTTGGCAAGTGTGCAGAATACACACAAAGAAATGAGACTTCAAAGGTAAAATGATGAAATGACAAACCCATCTCTTGAAAAGAATGCAAAATGACTGATAGCACTAAATAATGACACATTGCATTAGTAAATGAAATACTTGGCTGACAAAATGATGACACTTCTACAGGATAGTCATTTAAATTATGGACTGTATTTATCTATTTATTTGTGAGTTTATTAATTAAATGGATTAATGCCATTATTTGATGAAAACACAATTTAAGTTGTTTGTCTGATGTACTTAAATAGGGAGTTTATTTATTTATAACAAAAGTGAATTGAATGGATTTTTTTTTAGATGAAAACACCATTTACATTGTTTGTCTAGTGCATGATTAAGCATGATTAATACAATTTTAAATTTAATTCAGTTTAATAAAAATGAGGTCATTAGTCTGCAGTCAGTTATGAATGTCCAACCAATAAACCAATAAACTACCCAATGAAAGATTATTTCGGTCCACGTCTTATTGCCGCTACCTCTTACCTCTGGGCTCTGAGAACATGTGGAGAGAAAACAAAGGTGAAAAATTGAGAAGTCAGAAAGAACAATCTATTACGATAAAGAAAATGTAGCATGTGAAAAAAACTGCCTCTGAACTCTTGCCAGTTTTTACATTAAATCTCATGCAATCCATTGCAACTTTGCATTCTTCATGTAAACATTTACATCTCAGGCATTTAGCTGATGCTCTTATCCCAAGTGACTTACAGCGAGTGCAACAGTAGAATAAACAGCATTGCAGCCAACAAACAGTAAGGAATGCAGGCATCTTAAAGCCCTTTCCACTCCAGCACCAAACCCTCTGTAAAACACAAGAAATTGGGATTTTCCAACTTGCAAAGGGTCCAGTTCTTGTTCTCATTGATTTGGACTCATGGGAACCAACAGGACCCGAGAGGCGGGACTGTTGCGCTGTTTATTGCCAATTATTTGCACGCTGGTGTGTCACTGCAGCGACTGACGGTGAGAGACGGTAGCCATGTTTAAATTAAGAATCTTGAAGCCGCTATTTGCTGTCAAACATTTGAAGAAAAGTCGAAGCTCTCGTTGTCATTTGGTCAGTGGATGAGATTGAACGGGAACTTGGATGAACGAAAAGAAACGAGAAGGTATACAGGAGAATATTCCTGCGTCAGTCGTCTTCCTCAAGTCACTTGCTGTTTCCCCTGAAGACGTCTGAAACACAAACAATAACTAGAAGTGGATCTCACACCGTTTCCTGTTTACAATCATTTGGGCTTGCTCTTGTTTCTTGTTGCGCAGTGGAAAAGGGCCCGTAGACACAGTGAGTTCACAGATGGAACAAAATGGTCGGCTGGAAAAATCTGTCCCATCTAAAGTTAGTCAACTCATGATCTGTCTCTGTAATGATCATAAATAGCACAAGACACAGCACCCAACATAACAGACACTGAACAGGAAAGCAGTAATAAATAACAGAGATAAAAAAAAAAATAGAGAGCAAAGAGAGATTCTGAGGACAAAAGAGATGCAAAACAGAGGGAAGCAAAGAAAGTGAAACAGAGAGGAGTAAAACAGAGACAGTTAAGCCTTGGTAAAGCCGCAGTCAACACAACCATGTTGAAATGATCAGATAGACCTCTCAGCAGACATCTTATCAATCAGGGACAGGAGACCGCAGCGAATATGTGTGTGTGAGTGTGTGCGTGTGGGCGTGTGTGTGTGTGTGTGTGTGTGCCTGCACGGGTGCTTGTATGTGATGGGATCTGCCAGGAGATGTTTGTCTTAAGGCTGAGTACAAAGAAATGCTAACAAAAGCCGTGGCACAGGTCCGAGTTGAGCGCACACAGAGACAGAAGCTGAAGACACATGCACGGACACACACACACTCACACACACACACATTCACCAGTACACACACCTAAACAGAAATACACACACGCGCACATGAAATCATGCCGAGAGATTGCTCTCTGTAGGTCTGCAAATCTGATAGAGATCTTGCAGATTCAGGGCACTTAGCCTTGGCAGCTGAACAGAGAGAGCACGATTGCATCTGTGGCTGTGTGTGTGTCCCCCAGTGTGAGTGCATGTGTGTGTGTGTGTGTGTGTGTATGTGTGTGTGTGTGTGTGTGTGTGTGTGTGTGTGTGTGTGTGTGTGTCTTCTTGCTGAAGACACTCTTCAGAGCAGGAAGAGGTGATGAAAAAAAAAGAAAGACGCACACAATGATCTCACAGCTGGAACCGCGCATGAAGCCAAGGACAGGCCTTTTTCAACAACATCTCTGCAGGGCCACAGCTTTCTGTTTCATGGCCTCACTCTGGATCCAACCAAGCCCTCTCTGGAAATTATCATTTTAAAGTAGGCTCTTAAAAGGGATTTTTTTTCTGCATATACACATTGTTGAGTGTGTTTTTATCATCATATATTGGGTTTCCAAAGTGAATGAGACACAAGGAAATGCTATTTTTTAAAGACCATACGTCCATTTTTCTTGCATCCCTAAAAAGCAATGCACCTCACTTAGAAATCACAGAGAGAATTTGTCATCCACCAGTTCCTGCCAAAGGAACTCCATCACTCAGGAATAGATCACTGACACAGTAGAAAGAGACATATTCAGTGCTGGGATTCAGATTTTAACTCAAAATCCATGGCTTCAATTTATCACAGCATGGAGCAGCGCTTGCCCAGCTTGCACTGGAAGAGGAAAAAAAAAAAAAAAAGAATTGTCAACGTGAGGACCATCATTCAATATTTCAGCATTAAGAGGATCCAGATTGTGTGGTATTTTTCAGTTAAATAAAGGCTTAAAGGGACAGTTCACCCATTTCCAAATAGTTGATGTTATTTCTATTACCTCTCGCTTTATGATGATTAAACACAGCTGAATTCGTTTAAGATGGTATTTCTGAAGGTGAAAGCCCAGCCAAAGCTAGTGGGAGGATATCTAGACAGTTGCAACAATCTAACAGCCATACAACCAGTACCGAGCACTGCAAGAACAATGAGAGGAGGATAGCATCACTCCTACCCTACATAGCACCTATGGGAGGAAGTGCAAAACTGTCTTTTTAATTTATCTGCTGCCCTTTGAAAACAACATGTAGATTCACACTCATGTACCTGTAAGTGTGTGTATCAAGGTCACAATGAGTGGTGGAGAGAGTGGGTGAGTAAGGTGGGCCGCAGGGTGGGTGGAGGGGGGGCACCTACGTCACTGATTACATAGTTTGGATCAGAGCAGAAACTCCGCCATCTGGAAGATCAAGTGAATGTGTGAACAAAATCGCAGCCCACTGTAACCCGTTTTATACTAACGCTTCAGTGGATAAAGCATGTTTTAACTTTTTGCACTCTTCTGTGCAAAACAATGGGAACTCGCATTTGCATAATCTGTCTGAGATGGCCTTTGTGGAGCAGACGCAGCCGTTATTGCCAAGTCATCAAAGATAAATCGGACTTTCCATTAACTTAAATCACCCCGAGACGATCCGCTCCAGCACTTGACATGTCGGGCTAATTAAACGGCGATCTTTTCTTCTCTGTCTCGCTCAGCGTTTCTCTGCGTGTCTATCCACGTCTCACCTGCCACGGTGCAGATTGATCGCCGGTGCATGTGCACGCTGTCATTGTTGGCGTCCGTACTCTGGGGAGATAGCGTTAATGCATTCACACGGGGGTCGCTGATAAGGATCTGAGCTGTCCCGTCAAGGAGGAGTGGAGGAGCATTATGGGAGCTCCACAGCAATCCACCTTCAAACACATCTGTTTACCATAATAAGCCGTAATTCATTTCATGCGGTTATCTCATCTGGCTAACCTTATCTGAGGCTGGCAGTGGTGATCAATGAGGAAGAGACTGATCGTTTTTGGACCGGACAGTGTGGCAGACTTGTCCCGCTGTAATTACGGTTCAAAAACATTCGGTTCTTGAGGGTCTGCGGAGAACCGTGGATGTTTACGGCCAGACGCCGCAGTTTGTTGGGGCCTGAGCTGTTGACACAATACAGGGCTGTGTTTTGACCATCTGCAGATCAGACCGTCTTTATTTGCTGGGACTCACGTGGATCCACTGATTCTCCACACAGCTAAATGTGCCCTCATGCTCTCCACAAAAACAAAGCCATACTCCCAGCTCTCCCTCTCTCTCTCTCTCTCTCTCTCTCTCTCTCTCTCTCAGTCCCCCACATCTTAGAAATTGCAGCCATATGTCCGCGGGGACCTCGAGTTCAAATGCACACCTTGAGAACCAACGTTATTATCTACAATTGAGTTTAGGCGTCGCAGTTTACAAAGTCACTCAGCGGAGGGAAACTCTGTGAGAGACGAGGAGGAAAAGTGACTGAGAGTGCAGGGAGGGAGATATAGAGATTAAAAAAAAAAGAGTCAGACGAGGTTAAGCGGGGTGATCTCTTGGTTTGAGGGCAACATGTGTGTGCGTGTGTTTGCATGGATTCGTGCATGCATATTTGAGTGTGTGCATGTGTTCTTGCTTGGGTGTGTGTGTGTGTGTGTGTGTGTGTGTGTGCCCCCCTGCAGTCTCAAAAAGCCCAGGGAAGATTGATTACCTTCCAAGGATAATCTGTACCAGACACTTTGAAGCATTTCCCCTCCATCCTCCCCTCCTCCTCCTTGTCCTCTTCCTCCTCCTCCTCCTCCCACTTTCCCTCCCTTCCTCCTCTCCTCCGTCTCCCCTTTCTCACCTTCATCCACCTTTCCTGCCCTCTGAACCCCTCTACGACCTTTTCCGTCTCCCCGGCTGCCATGATCGTCCCAACCTGTCTCCTTGAGCGCCCTGAATTTTCCAGTCTCCACGCCACTTTTCTACTTCCCTTCCGATCTCGTCTCCTCTTTTGATTTGTTTCCCTCTCCCTGCACCTTCATAAGAGAACAGGAAGTAAGGATGTATGGAGCGTGTTTCACCTTTACTTTGTCTGCATGTTCGTAAAAGACTTTTTGCACGTTTGTCCAAAGGAAATGTATCAACCACCGTTGTTTTCTCTTTGCCTCTATCTCTCAGGAAATAAAAAATAAAAGATTAAAAAAAAACTGGATATTGTATTGGTGTGCTTCCATGGTCAATGTCTTTCATAACCCCTTGATTTTCTTTTCTCAACCCCTCCCACCCCCCCTCAATCCATCTATCTCGCCTAGTCCCAGAGTTTATATGACAGGCTGCGTAACAAACCTCTTCCATCTGGCTTTAAGATACAAAATGAATAAAACATCTGACAGACAGAGAGGCACCTTTACCCTTCCTCTTCTTCTCCTCTTCCTCCTCCTCACCCCGTGTCTCCACCATGGAAATGAAGAGAGAAGAACGAAAAGAGAGACAGAGAGAGAGCACCTCTGGGTCACACAGGAAATAATACGGAGGTAGAAAAGGAATGGTGCTGTTTTGGTAGTGGGGTGTTTCCAGAAAAAAAAAAAAAAAAAAAAAATCAGTTCAAGGCATGCTTTCTGCTTTCTGCCTCTTCTCTGCTTTCTACTCTGACACTATTCTATTAATGTTGCATATTATGGGTCATGTGAACATATGTGTATTTATGTTATTTATGTATTTTGTTTAATATTACATAGTGCAGTGGCAGATTGATAAAGGTGTTTTTATTTAAAAGTGCAAAGTCCCTCAACCCTCCTTCATTTTTTAATATCCTGACCCATTACTCACCCATTCTGACACAAGCACACACACACACACACACACACACACACACACATGCACCACCTGCAGTAAACTTCAGTCTTAAACAAAGGAACAAGTATGAGACAACATGAGCGAGTCAAAGCAGTTCAAAACCAGCCGCAGCAGAGCTAATAAACACTGAAGACCCAGAGCCTCGATCATGGCAGGGGCCTTGATTCTTACAACTACAGGGCTAATTATGAAAATGATGCCCCGCTTCCCTTGAACTCTGCCTGAACTTACCCAGAGCATGCAAATGATGCCCCCGTGTTTGTGCTTGACCCCTGCATGGAAATAACCTCCCCGGTTATCCTTGGAAAATTGCAGGGTATGAGCACAGCTAGCCGGGAGCGCACATGGCTCTCTGCGCTGCGAGGCGTCTGCTGGGAGAGAAAACACATTGTTGCCATTAGCGTGTGACTCTCTCTGTAACAAACCCTGATCTGTTGTGACATGCTCTTCCTCTCCCTGGTGGATCTGTGACAGCCCTGCTGCTGAGATAGTCCTGTTGTCGGCTTGGCCCAGGGAGGCACAAACTGTTGTCGCTGAGGTTTGTCAGTGAGGTATTTCAGCTTGGCTTCAGACGAGAGGTCAGCAACGCTACAATTAGACATAAAAGTCTGTCTTTTTTCGCTCAACAGATACACACTTAATAAAACGGTTTGCCATGAATCTAAAGCCATTATCTAATTACCACGTTGTCAGATTAAACTGAATATTTCCTGCAGAATATCCACGTTGACAGGATCATCTTTTTACAGCTCCAGAAAAGCATAAAATGTGCATCCGATTTCATCAAAAAACCTCTTGTGCAGCATAGTTCAAGTGTATTGTAGCCAAACCATTCATTGTGGGTCCAGATGTTGCATTTAGTTGGCAAAAGTTGAGTCGATAATGACTGAATTTTAATTCCAGGGTGAACGATTCCTTTAAGGACGATGTAACTTTTAACACATTCATATCCAGTATCTACTTTGGGACAATGTACATTTGTGTTACTTTTCACTGAAACATTGCTGTGTTAATACGTACTATTATTAAAATACGTTGCATTGTTAAATCACACAAACGTCTGTCCTCCCATGTTTTTTTTTTAATCTTATTTTATTGTAATTAAAGATACGTCTGTGTGTATATGCAATCATGAAGAAATATTTCACCTTTCCCTGCACTGTGAGTGCGTTGAACTCCTCCCACCAGGTGTGCAGGATGAGCCACAAGGAATGCATCCACTGTTGATTTTGCTCCAAAATGATAAATCCATCATTTGAACAAAGTGACACCTGCACGTATCAAATCATCGATAAGACGAAACAGGTTATGTCAGTCCTCGGTTGACAAAACAACAGCGGCTTTTACGTAATGGGTGTTCTGAATTTCTGAAATAATGAATGATCAGTGTATAGTTTTTGAGGTTTTGCTTGTTTTGTGTTATAATGGAATGGAAAACAAACTTTGCATCTTCAAAAACACCACACATCTGAAAAAGGTTTTCTTTGTCATGCACAAATAATCTTCTATCTTCTTCTTCTTCTTTTTTTTTTTTTTTTAAGCTGGAGGATATCTCATGTTGGCATGAGACGCGTTTTGTCTAAAGCACACAGATTTAGCAGCGTTGGCCGCAGATGTCAAGAGCAGGATCTCAAGATAAAGCTTTGTTTGGACTTGGTCCAGAAAGCTTTGAGTCTGCACACACTGCACAAAAATGTCCATGAAAAATCATTCCTCCTCTTCTTTTTTTCTTTTAACTTTCTTTAAACTTTAAATCTTGAAACATGTAGGTTGGTGTACCTTATTTTGAAATCACAATTATAATAATAATACAATTATAATAATGTAGTCAATTGTTTAAACAAATGAAACCGCTTTGGGCACAAAATGTTTTACTATTAGTTCAAGAAAAATGGTCTAAAAAATATCTGTTAAATCAAATTAAAAATGATTTTTTTTCCACTGTAAAGTAGTTAAACTGTTGTAAACTCACCCATCCAGGTTGCACAGCCTAATACGTTGTGGAGTTGGCAGTGAAATCTCACATTACTCAACACTAACATTCATTAGTGACAGAATTATTAACCTGATTGAGTTTTTATTGGCATGCTTTGCATTTCACACAGCCAAGGAAGGAAAAGAAAAAGAAACATGAGCAGGCAAAGGGAAAAAAAAAAAAGTCAGAGGCATTAAAGCACTATCACATGCTAATTTAGACGCATTTCAGTAAATCCTGTCATATAGAGTTCAGTCTGGGACATTGCTCGGGCTCTTTAAGGAGATTTAGTCCAGACTGAAGGTGATGGCTGGTGACACTAATACCGCCAGCCACCCAGGGACAAAGACCACCACCTCGCAAAAATGCCCATCTTAACAAGCCTCCTCATCTAAAATTCAGACATAATATCTCATTTTTGTGCCAATTTTGTTTTTGCCAGTGACTGAGATAATTGTATGAGGTGCCAATTCCACTTCGTTTACTTCAGGAATTACAGCCAGTGGTTCTTGTCAGCACGTCCACTGTGGACACCAGGATACTAACAGCAAAAGGGACCAGAGCCCCTGACACACCGAGCCAATGGGCGGCTGTCGGCCCCTGTTGGGACCATTGCTGAGTGTCTGTGATGGACAGGGGCTTGTTGTTGTTGTCAGCCCTCATCGACCCTCGTCAACAACCAACTAGCCAATTCAGCAGTGAGAAAGAGCTTTCTGATTGGCTGTAAAGCTTAAGGCTGGAATTGGTGAAGATATGTATAAAAATTGGGCTATGTGTTATGACCGTAGGCTGCAGAGGTGCTGACATGCACACCTCCCAAATCTCAACAAGACATTGTGCAGTTCTGTATGTCAAACAGGCTGATGGGTTTAACTGTCCTGCTCTCTTTTGGGAGGCAGGTTTGAAATGGAAATGGCATTGAACAAAAATGGAGCACCTTGCAGTGAGGTTTGAAAATATAAATGCAACAATGTGATTTCTTCCTACTGGGTGTGGAAACAGATTTCTCTTTCACGGTTTCTTCTGTTTCCTGCATTTTGTGATTTGCTAAATATGACACTTCACCCAAGTTGACACCAAATCTGTGCAGTCACATGAATGTCCCCAAATGTAACCGTACACATTTGCTGACATGCAGATGGAGAGGCACGTTCCAGCCTCAAGAGCATGACAAGAGAGAGGAAATTGGGTCAGGCTGATTTATGCTGACTTAGTAGCATGCTAGTTAAACACAGAGAGCTAGTAGTGGTAAACAAACCTTTGACACGCAAAATGCCCTCGGGCTGACAACACCGGTGCCAACTGTAACTTGACTCACAGGACATGGTCTCTATTTGTTTCCCAGAACTGTTGGAGCAAATTCACAGTGGCATCAGAATGATGGCCTAAAGCTAGTTTATTTCTTTATCTCTCTGTGATCAGGAGAGACAAAATAGACTTTCTGGGCCTCTGCCTCTGACTGGCTAACCTTAACCCTAACCTTACCCCTAACCAGGTAGGGTGGGTATGCAGACCCAGCAAGTCAATTTAGGCTTTACTTCTATGATCCCATGGTTTCTGGTTAGCTTTTTTTAAAATTACAAATAAAGACTACTGCCCTGCTCTGGTACACAGTTATTTCCTCTCACGCAGAATATGCAGCATGTCTACCGTCAGCTGCGGTCTGTGTGATGTTCATGGACAATTTTTAGCCAGAGATGTGAGGCAACGCAAAGAAATCTGACTGTCGGCCTCAGTCAGAGCTAGTCCTCTGAGTTTGGGTTGGTGTGTCTCTCGCTGAGGGCTCAACAGGGTTTGGTCTGGACTGACAAGGGGCTTGCCACATCGCCTACATGTAAACATGCTGCGCTTCCATCACATTTATCTTGAGGGGGTATGTTTCCTTGGCAAGCTGGGCTAACAAGGATTCCAGCCTTCAGGACTACAATACAATCAGTGATGTATCAGTATCACACAGCCCAACCAGTTCCTTGAGTCTAATCCCAACAAAAGCCGCGGCCTTTTGTGCTATTTTAACAACAGTTCAACTGTCTTTTCTCTTAGATGTTGCCTATTGTTACAGAGAGATCTGTCCTTAATCAGCACTGCGCTCCAAGGGGTGGAGGTTTGCATGCGGGATGGATCCAATTGTACTTTTCAAGCCCATGATGAAATTGTATGCTCAATGGTAAAACCTCAAGCCAGAAACAATAAACATCACAAACACGTGTTTGTTTACTCACTCGCCAGGGCTAAACATGTGGAAGTGGTGTTGTAAACTGGCGATACTGGGATGTAGTAAGCCTGATCCATGTTGGAACTGGATTACTTACAGATTTGGTCACTCTCTCCCTCTCTCTCTTTTTCTCTCTCTCTCTCTCACTGGGGTAGACACAGATACTCAAACACACATTCACACACACACACACACACATTTAAAGACAGCAAATGATGACATGGATGCATTGGAATTGTGAATTTTGAGAATTACCGTTAAGGAAACCCCCATTCACTGAGCAAGAAAACCTTTTACTGTGTGGTCCAAATACACACACACACACAGACACACACACATACTTACACACAGCCCGAGCAACTAAAAGCCACTAAAATCAGCCCTCAAAGGCATGTGTGAAGCCATTCTTTCCGACTGTGAAATGGCCATTGTCAGTCCCTTCATGTGACGGTGCTGAACTCTGACATCCGATCTTCAGCCTTTACTCGGTCACCCTGTGGAATATGAGTCCCGCGGGTGGCATTGTAAAGGCAAGGTGGGGAAACATTTTCTGCAACGAAGGGTTGCAATGGGAGAATGAACATCACAGACACTCCGCAAAACTCAAGGACCTCACAGCGGTGCCTGTGACAGCAGCTTCAGCGTCACTGATCAACGTGTCTATCAATAGCCAAGTGTCTTTCAGCAAAATATTCAATCTGTATCTGCTCATGTTTGGGTAAAAATGTAAACATAGGCCTACAGTATATCCATCTACAACTCAAAGGATTATATTCCCAGACCGTGTGAGAACCCAATTCCATCTATTCTTTTGTTTCCTCACTCACAACTTGCACTTTCTTTCCAATCCTCCTTATCTGTCTCTCTTTCTCTCTGTCCTCCCATTTCTCTTGCTTTCCCTTTCTTTTCCCTCCTTTCTCTCTCTCTGTCTCCCTCCCTCGAGACCTGTTTGCCCTTTTTCTCACAAGGCTGTGATAATCGTCTTAACCTGGTCGACGGCCTGAGCTTGTCTCCTGTCACAAGATGCCTTGCAGATTGTTTTGCATGTGCATATCTCTGTGTGTGTGTGTGTGCTTTTTCGAGGCTTTCATAGCTATTTTACATGCCGTTCACGTTTGCAGCCTATGAGTGTGCGCACACCCAAGCAGATCAGCCAGCATTATCTGTGTAGGTGTCTCAATGCGGCCCTATCTATGCATGTATGTGGGCCAGTTCTGGCAGAGGGAGCGAGGCACGTGTGAGCTCAGATCGTGCCGCCTCACCCCCCCACGCCTGACTGGGAGTGTGGGAATGTGTCATTCGATATCATACCTTCACCAGGACCTGTGAGGACAGGGAAGGGAATCCGCCGGGAGAGAGGGGAGGAGTGGAGAGGCGTGTCCCGATCTGATCTCATCAGATCAACACAGCAACATGAAGTCCTTGGAGGAAAACTGAAGGAACAAAATACTGTACCTAATTGTATGTCTACACACTGTGTACAATGTGCAACTGAAGGGAATCTTTTCCAAAGAAATTACTTGTGTAAATGAGGGTCACAATATTGCCTCTGTTTTGGAGTGAGGTGGATTTGAAGAGGTTGTTTCCAAAACCTCTTAGATCCATTTTGAGGGTAAAATCATTACCTGAAGTACATCATTCAATATTTCTACTGAGAACAAAATTACTATACTTGAAGAACATCATCTTTATTTTGTGCTGTCAGCCCTGTTGCACAAGAGTGAACCGTTGTTTTTAAGTTTGGCATATTTTGTCCCTTCTGTGTAGAAGGCAAAAAGCCATTCTGAATGATCATCTTCATGCTGTGGTGCAGAATTCGAAGAGCTTAATTTAAAAACAGGAACTCAAAAATGGGAATTCACTAAGAAAATAATTTGTCAGTTCGCTTGGCATGTTTTTGTGCTCAGGGTACAGAGTGTGATGATCGTATTTGAACTTTCACTCATGTATTTCAGCATTTAGCTGTGCCTCAAGTGGTTTTCA
Organism: Myripristis murdjan; assembly: GCF_902150065.1. Taxonomy (NCBI): domain Eukaryota; kingdom Metazoa; phylum Chordata; class Actinopteri; order Holocentriformes; family Holocentridae; genus Myripristis; species Myripristis murdjan. The sequence continues at coordinate 14,405,801 of NC_044002.1, read as the reverse complement.
ATAATCATATCGCTGCAGCTTTTGCCATGAACAGCATCTGAGTAGGACTACAAGCTGAAACAAGAGATGCCCAGCAGACATAGGGGCTTAGACTATGCAACATTGCAATTTAACCCAAAACAAATGAAATTCTTTAAGGTGGGAGAGCAGCTCTTAGCTTACCCCCCTGTTCCTGGCAGTGGAAACAACACCATGGCTGTCCCGGACCTCAACCCAAATGAACACCGCTGGGACCAATTGGGGCAGTGTCACATACTTAATATTAAACCAATGCCAAAGTATACTGAGGCTGTTTTGGCAGTTTGTAATGGTCCAACACTTAATTAAGGCACTTTATGTGGGTGTTTTCTTTAATTTAGGAGTTTCCTTTGGTCCAAATCAGCAAATCACACCAGTATGTTTTTTCCAGTGTGTTAGTGTTCTTTGCCGTACTCACAGTCTCACATTACAGTATCCTGTCAGTTACATGTTGCAGTCTTTTCTTGGGGTACTGACAGGGATGTGCTTATTACACTGATCTCACAAAAGCTACACATCTGCTCAGCATTGCAGTTGAATAACAAAGGGGTACTGGTGCAGTGCTGAGCCAATGCCATTACAACACAGTATTAATAATGTACTATATCCTCTTTTCCATGGTCGGGCCAAATGGTCTGGGGCATGGAGAGAAACCATTCCGATGACATTTCCACCTGGACCCAGTTTGGCATGGAAAGGTTACAAACCATGCCCAGCGTGCTTTTCTTGGCACAGTTTGCTCAGTGCAGGGGAGTCAATCTGGTGTGGTGGGATGGTTCATGACGTAGGTGGTGGATTAGCTTCATATATCCGCAACTTTTGTGAGTGCACATTGGGGTCAACCATCCCTCCTCATAACTGTTTTTACTCATCCTTTGTTGTTGAAGGTCGGTGTTCGAAAATATACCTACAGCTCTAGATCGTCTGTTTGGTGAGACAGTGAAACGTGATACATGTGGGACTCCGTCACTGGTCAGCGGCATCACCACTGTCGTCACTGTGGTTTTTCCTAGGTGTTTTCGAGCACTAATTTGAGCAGCGTGACAGAGGGAAAAAGAAACTGTATTTGTTCAGATGGGTATGAAACAGTGGAGAACGATGCAGCCATGGTAACTGTTCAAATGTGGAAAAGAGGCACTTGAGGGTAAGGCATCTCACAGGCAACTCACTTAATATCTCAGAGTGTGTGGGAATATGGCATTTGAAAATCATTCATTGTCATTCACCTTTAACTCTATAACCAGTGTCTAAAGTGGATTCATTCTGTTGTCATTTTGTTAACTTTGGGTCTATACATGGGATCAAATATTGGTTTTATAGGTGTCTTAGAGGATTAATATCCATCAAATCCACCTGGTCTTACCATCACATAGTTCTCACAGAGGCCTGGCCGTTCAAGGTCTATTAGGCCACTCACTTAGCAAAGGGCAGCGGTAAGACAGACAAGCAACAAGAGAAAAAGAGATACAAGAAAAGTCAAAAATGAAACCAAAAGACACACGAACAGCAAGACAAATGGTGCATTTACTTCTTGGCTAACACTGTTGGTTATTCAGAGAGAACCCCTGGAAGAGGGTGAGAGAGAAACTGAGAGAGACAGACAGAATTTGGTGGGAATAATCCGTATCCACCTACTTCTTGATCCCTTGGTCCCTATGAGGCCGCCAGCACTGCTAATCCCAATTGAACCATTCACAGGAGAGCACAGGGATTAAAAAGAATTAAAGAAAGGGATTACGTAATTTCTCATAAGCACATTGTTTTCTTTTTCTGCCCTTATCGACCACATGGTTTAGATAATGTTTTATTATCCATCAAGTCTATATACACCCCACACAGGGCAATTTCCCTTTCTCTTCTCTGTTTGTATTCCCCTTGAAGCTACAATGTACTACGTGATAAAGGTTCATGCGATCAACCAGACGTGACAGAAGTGGGGAAACCTTGCATTATACATATCCCAGCAGACGTTGAGATGGTTTCATCTCAGAATTTGCCTCAGATGTGTCTGGACTGCTTAATATTCCCACACATTCTTCATCAAACATTAAGCTAAATTTGCCCTGAGAGAGTTGAGCCAAGAATGTGTCCTTGATCTGCTCTGACAGATTGTGCATTAAAAAAAAAAACACCTTGTGGTGAGGACTCTTCTAGGAATTCCACTATGAGGTCAAAGCCCTTGTCCTGATAAATCACTCTCACTTATGACAGAAAAACTGCAAGGCTTGACAGACAAGAGCATCAGCTCTGAGTCATTCCTGAAATCCAGGCTGTGGCTAAAATCACAATAAGAACAGTTTTATCCCTTGCTATGCTGTGTTTGAGGATACAATCACCTCTGTTTCTGAAATATCAGGTGATACTGGTTGAAGACCTTAAAGCCCTGCCCTGTTGCCACCATGGGTCTGGCCTGGACAAGCAGCTAGAAAATGGATGGAAAGGTGAAATTTCAGGTAGCCGGGACATTATTCCACAATGGATGTCTTGAGATTTGCTGTGGACATCTTGTTACAAACCTTATCATACAGTCATTCAGCAGTGCCAGCTTGTTTCTGACTTCTTGCCAGTCCAATTTGAAGCTGCATCTTCTGTTACCCCCAAGCCTCCTACAGGCAGCTGATGTCAGGAGATCACTTGCATTTGGTGGGAGAGAGTAAACTGACTTGTTCGGCCCACATAACCCAGTGTGCTGACCCTTACTGAGGTTAGTCTCTGATTGGCTAACCCTAACCCAACCGTAACCCTAACCTTAGCCTACCTAACCAGTGAAGGCAACAATTACTAGCCAATCAGCAGCAGAGTAGGACGGGTACTCAGCAAGTCAGGGTAGATTCTCCAGCATTTGACCCAGAAAACCAGTATTGGCATCAAGATAAAGCATCAATGGAATCAAATGGACGGACCGATCAGCACCCTCTGAGAAACTACAGGCGCGGTTCAAGTGATGACGGCAGCGAGACGCACCAGTGCTTTGAAACAGAAACCTGAAACAGCAATGGCTCCTCTTGAAGTTTTAGTGTACTTTTTCCTCTCAAAAACAGCTACTGACATGCCAACTAGTTAGTTTTCATACTACGTCATATTGTTCCTTTTTCCAGCAAATACCCAGCAGATGGTTGATCCAGTCACTTGCTACGTATTCTTGTGGCCTGCTGTCCCACATGGTTTGAACCTGACAGCATGCAGATTCTGCTTCATGAAATGAACAACAGAAGCAAAGTCAGAGTTTGGCAGTGCTGGGCTACTGCTACCCACTCTTTTTTTTTTCTGCTGCCCACTCAGTAAACCCAAATACCAGTGACAGTTGAGCACATTTGTGTGCCAATAATTTTACATCACGAGAAATTCATTCTCAAAATGTTATATTGTGTATCTATATTAGAAAAAAAGAGAATCATTACCTTGTCTTTATCCTTTGATATCTAAAGCATAAAGCATATAAAGCATTCATGTAACTGTAATAATTTAGTTCAAGAAAGATAAAATGCCATTTTGTCACTCATTTTGCTCTTGTTTCAAATCAATGTCCTTGATATTTTGGAATGAATCTTGTTCAATTCAATTCACTGCATTTCTCTTTCTTTTTCAGCTCCTTTAAAAAGTGCATCCAATGAGTCATTAGACCTGGATGGTACACACAGTGTCTTTATTGCATTTCATTTTGAGAAATTGCCCTTAGCGGGGGCGTGGGTTGATAAATGGGATGAAATCGCTTCAGATTGCATGAAAAAAAATAGAAACGCCGAACGTTTAGTGCACCGTGAGCAAGGCCGGTCAAAACAGTGTTGCTAAGTGGCTTATTCAGGCCATGAGTCATCCTCGCTTTTTATATTTATTATTCTACGTGCAGATTCAGAGAGGTTTCACCACTGTATGACCTGCCATCATAAGCATTTCTAGGGCTGGAGTAGAGAAAGTTTCTCCATGGATACTGGAACTTTGTCTCTGCCTTTCTCTTTAACACACACATACACACCAACACACGGCGATGCGTGACACACTAACGCAAACATTCTGTCAAACGTACACCGATCACCCTCTATTCACCCTGTGATGAGACTCTTTTTGACAGCTTGACTGTATTGACGCAGATGATTAAATCCATTTGGGATAAATTGGCTGCAACGGATGTTCTCATGTCTGTATCTCCGAGCGCTGAGCTCCCAAAGGAGACCAGTGAGACGTGTAGGCTTTGTGCTCTTCAAAAGAACCGTGTCAGTGAATCAGAAGAGGCCATGGTGGTCCACTGAGCCTGCGTATTCAGACAAACCAAAGCATGGAGCAGATAAGAGAGGCTCAACAATGCTGGAGAGATGACTGAGGTGTTTTGGATCAGTCACGGTAGCGTTTTGCATTATGTGGCTACAGAGTGGATACGTTTTATCATCTAGAATATCTTCAGAGAGCAGTATTTGCATCTTTGTCTCCCTGTGTGGCCTAAACTGTGTACTTTTATCCCCAAATCGACAGCATATCACCCCATCTGCTTGGCTCAGTTGTTTTTACTCGACAGCACTGCGCTAATTCAATATTTTCATATTCAGTCAAGATGATGAATGGTTTTTAGATGTAGCGACCCCTTGGCGGTTAACCTTCTGTCCTTTCAGTTTAGCTACATGTTCAAAATACCCTCCCAATTGCGCCAAATGATTTCCTCTGTACACCAGCTTAAAAAAAGCAACACACACTCACACTGATTTATGGAGGGTTTTTTTCCAGACGCCCCATAACAATCATCTCTTTCTTAACAAAGTCTCCACAAAGTCTCCACAATGAGTCCAATTACACGGCTGTTGCATACTTCTCACTTCCTGTCCTTCCCTCTCAGCCTCCTCGTCCTTCCTCCTCCCTGCCCTGTCTCTGGCCTCCTCTGGGGCAGCTGCTGTCATTTAGGTTCACGGAGCAGGTGGGTGATGCTGCATTTGTCTGGAGTGAGCACTAATTCAGTTGTTACACGCAAGCTATTTATGAGTCTCACAGGCATATGGAGGCCGAGAAGAGAGGAGCATCGCACTTTGGTTTGCAGCACAGGATGGAAAAAAGAGCAGGAACGGTGCAAAAAGCTCAGTGATGTGTTATAGTAGGCTCTGCAATGTGGATTAGAGCTTGACAATCTATTAAAAAAACTGAAAATCGCTATATGACCTACTTCAACTTCCATATCGAGTGGTGGATCAGATTATTTTATCAGAGTAGTGGGCATTGAAAATGCTTACAAACATGCTCTTCTTGTGCTGAGCCCACTTTCTTGCCTATAAATTAAATTGCACTTTGTAAAACAAAAACCTTTAGATTAGATGGCACAAAGAGTCCATCTTATCAAAACGCATAATCTGGTATTGAGTCTTAAAACGTCATTTTTCTTGAAACCAGGAGAAAACATTACATTGTGTGCTGAAATAAAACTTGTTTGTTGCTTTATACTGAATTGAAGTGAATTTCTCACATCATATGGGAATTTTTTTTCGAGTTATTTCAACATTTTCTAAACTTTTAACTTAACTTTATACTGCACTGTGGACATGGGCAGAAGAGAAGGAAAGAAAGCGTTGGCAAATGTGTGCATATGTCTCACACACACTCATACACACTGTACGAGATGTTTGCATGGACAGAGAGGGAAAAACATCATGAAGTATGTGCAGCAGCTGATTCAGAATATTCCCCGTCTGTTAGCCTACATCTATGACAAATAGGGCTTTTAGTTTTCTCAACATATTATCTAATGGTCTACGTATGGCTGGACTGGAGATAGATAATATGGCAGAATGAGATATCAGTGGGCTGTGTGTAAACAATATCTGTCATTCCTTAGAAAAAAACAAAAGGGAGCAAGTGGAGAGCATGAGGAGGGAAGGAGGAGGGAGACAGACAGGAGAGTGAAGGAGGAAGACAGTCAAAGAGAGAGAGATGGGGGAGGATTTTTAAGAGTATCAGGAAATAACGAAGGTCCCCCAGAGCTCTTCAATAACCCCAAGCAGGACAGGAAGCCGGGCCATCGATCACCGTGAAGACAGCTCTCTCTCTCTCTCTCTCTCTCTCTCTCTCTCTCTCTCTCTCTCTCTTCCTCTCTCTCTCAGGGCACTGCACCCCATAGACACACCGGTGCAGCTGCTCCAAGTCGGCTGCCTCCCATTTTCATTCCTATCTGTCTATGAACATACACACACACACACACACACACATGCATGTGCACACACATGGCTGGAGTAGAGTCAACAAGGTAATTACAGGACTGCAGTCCGACTCCAAACTAGCTCGACCGCTGAGACACTGAGTGATGTGAATCAGATAGGCTGACTGCAAAGAAAGGACAGAGAGGGATACCAAACCTCATTGATGCATCTTGCTGAGGCCGCTAGGGTGTCTTTGTGTGTGTGTGTGTGTGTGTGTGTGTGTGTGTGTGTGTGAGAGAGAGAGAGAGAGAGAGAGAGAGAGAGAGAGAGAGCAGCAAGAAAGAGAGATCCTTCAGACATCTGCAAAAACTTCCCCTTGACATGTTGCGAGAAAGAGATGGGCAAAACAACATTAACATGCATCTTAAAACTTACAAATAAGCTATATCCTCATCAAATATATATTAAAAAACTGTTCTTTTTTTGTTTAAATTGTTGTCTGTTTGTCTTTACAAATCAAACATACATTGAAAAAAGCTAAAACTGGCTGCTTTTAACTTTAACATTTTCTTTGCCATCTGTTAAAGAACACTTTCTTTTATGAGACACTGCAGTAATGCAAGATTAATTTTTATAGTTAAACGTTTTACTTCAGCAACTCATAACAAATGAGTCTTTATTATGTGGTGCATTGACGAGCGAGGTAATATGTAGTCTATAAAGTAGGTGGGTTTCCATTAAAGTATGTTTTATTTGTCTTGATCAAAGTGATAAAACTGTGATGGAAACAGCAATTTTATAGATTAAATACATATAATACACAAAGTAAATTATGCAATACACAGCACTGGCAACAATTTGGTGTGTTTGTAGCTGATAGCAGCTAATTGTTGTTTGCGACTTCTGACAAGCAACCATATGTGTGTTTGCGTGTGTGTGTGTGTGTGTGTGTGTGTGTTGTACATGCATATTTCTTCCAGCCAGCCTTGTATACTTCTGGTTTCAGTGTTGTAGTCACGAAATCAGCTGAAATAGGGTATTACTCTCTCTCTCTCTCTCTCTCTCTCTCTCTCTCTCTCTCTCTCTCTCTCTCCCTCTCTCTCTCTCTCTCTCTCTCTCTCTCTCACACACACACACACACATACACACGCACACACACCGTCCATACACAGGTTGGCACTGTGCTAGGAAGCGTAGCTGCGGAGAGAGGGCTGGAGAAAGGGAGGGAGGGAGGAGTGGAGAGCCAGGGAGAGACGCCATTAAAAATAATGAGCTTTGCTTCACCTCCATCTGCATCCAGCCAGTCGTCAGATTCCTCCAGTCTGGCACAGAAAGCCCACTGTACCCGGGCAGGTTTTTAACAGTTTTTTAACTTTTACAGTGTGAGAAAAATTTCCAATTGTAGCGACTAACCCATTAATGGTTCACGTCGTAGAGGCATTTTACCAAGATCCCTCTTGTGTTGTGCCTGAGTGCGTAAATGTTGGGTCTTTCAGTGGGTCACTGCCGGGGTAGGAAATTTACTTTTCCATTGACTGGACACAATGACTGCTCAAATCCGAAAGTCAGTGAACACTCTTGTTTTATTTTAGCACCATAAGTTATTCTTTAAAGGAACAGTTAAGCCCAAAATACAAAAAAAAAAAGAGTATTTTCTCACTTACCGCTCGTGCAATCTATCCATCTAGATAGTTTCTGTGTGATTTGGCAATGTTTCCACTGTGCTGCAATCCTCCCTCAATCCCTCTGCTCAAAACATCAAAAAGTTAACACAGAAAAAAAACTTTGCTAGCTGCAGGTCTTTCCAAAAACAATTCACAAATCTTCACAAAACAATACCCAGCCAGGCCTATTCTACTGGGGTGAACGTAGACAGGGAGGATCACGGCAGACTGGAAACCTCCCCAAATACAGAAACGATCTGAAGCCTTAGGGATCAATGGGAACATATCTGTTTTTTGTATTTTGGGGAAGCTGATCCCTTGAGTTTGGTTGACCCGCCACACTGTCTGGTAAAGCAGGCAAACCTAAACAGCCAGGGTTCATTTTCCACCCTGATTGCAACAACATTGTGTCACAGTGGCTGTTTGGAATAAACTAATAAACAGGAGAATTAAAGACACACGGCTCTGAAGGCTGGATAGGGCTCAGGAGCATACCATGTACTTATGAGGCTGTGATTTCACATCCCAGCTCATGACCTTTCCAGGGAAGGTTGACTGAGCATGCATGGTGTTTTTCACCAATGTCTGCTTCACACTCATTCAGTCAGACACTCTCTCACCTGGGAGCTTCCAAGTAAAACTACAGTCCTGTAGTGTGAGCCCCTCTGCAGCTCCACTGTCCTCTCTAATAAAGCAAAAAATGCCTACAATATAATCTTAGAAGATCCCAAATGTTGCCCTCAGATCACTGTAAATGTGTTTTGGCATTAATGTACGGTGCTGGTTTCAGCTGGCAGGCACTTGGACTGAAGATTGACCCAAATACGAGGCAGACGGGGTTTGGTTCAGTTCAGCTTCAATGCAATCCATTCAAAATGCAGAGTAGAACTGCTGCTCGCCGGTTATTCACAGTTCATTCTTTGTTATTTCATTCCTCATGGGTTGAATGTACATTTTTTGCAAAATAGTTTTTTTTTTCCCTGAATTGACTGAATTTGAAAGAACTGACCACAATCCTGACTCTCACACACGCACTCATACACATCATAGGTAACATCGTGGGACCGTCTACCATTCACAGGCTCTGCTTCTGTCCTATGAATCCAACAACTGTGGGATTTGCGGGAGCCAGCGATGGTCCCGGAGCCATTCAGCACAGACCGAGCATCACTTTGCCGATCAATCAATCTCATTCCGCTGAAGCACTGGGTCTCTTTCCTTTCCACTGGTCAATAGTTCAGCCACAGTTGTCAGGTCAGTTGATTTCCCACATGCACGCTACTCACATGTAGAATGCTTCTGTGCATCACTGGACTGGACTAAATGGGTGACAAAGTGGCCTCTGGGCAGCGGAGTGGCTCACTGGTTTTCGCCCAATGAGATTGTCTTATAACCAAAAGGTCACAGGTTCAGTTCCCGCAAACAGCCAACATGCTAATCCATGTGTGCTGGTAAACTCTTCTGGAGCAAGACACTGAAACGCCTGTCCTGAAATGCCAAAATATAGATATGCAAATAAAGCATACACTTGATCACACCAGACTCTTCATCCTAATGGTCCCCTAAGCCCCCACATTTGAAAATGGGGAAAGGGACTATGGAATGGCCTGTCCATCTTGTCTGTTCATCGCACATTTTTCTGAGAATCTGTTGGCCTGCTTTGAAGGGACCCTTGACAAATTATGGATTTTGACACTGGGATCTTGAATATAAACTGTATTTACCAACCACAGCGCCTCCAACAGGCCAACGGGGACTGAGGCTTCAAGCCCAAAATTTTGGACACTGCTGGATCACATCTGATGAAACTCTAGGGAGTGATGAATTTTTATATTAACATCTGGTAGCCACAAACTGATTGGCGCGGTCCCAAAGCTTCAAGCACATCTCAGACATACATGCACATCACACATACAAAAAAAAAAAAAAAAAAAAAAAAAAAAAAAAGCTACACCCAGGACAGCTTGCATCAATTGTCAGTCAACAGCTAAAAGTCTGTTTTCACCATTGATATTTTTTTCCTTTCAAATATCTACAGGAATTCTTGACAAAACTAACCACAATCATAGGAACAACAGTAAAACTAATGGAGAGCTTCATTCCAAAATGAAATAATCCATCATAAAAAAAAAGCTGAGCACTAAATATTTGCTGACATGAAATTAAAGCACAATATGAGTTACTATTACAGTGGGTTATCACAAGCCCTTTGCCAACAGCCAAAAAGGTTATGCTTGCTGGGGAGAGAATCGTCTGTGTCTTAGTAACAATAATTTCAGGTGCCAAAACTCCCTCCCAAAAGATGGAAAGCTTTTGGAATAAAACCGCTCTGTTTATGGGGTAGTTTTCACTGACTTTCTTTTCCAACATCTACTCCCTGCTCTGCTTGATTGCTTGACATTAAAAAAAAATCGGTGCCATATCTGAAATGTCACAGGTCTGATCTCCATAGCCTACAAGCTAATTTCTTAGGGATTGCCTGGATAAGTGAGTCAGAGAAATACCTAAATGCCTGTGATATTAAAGTGTAATGTAAAGCTTTAGAAAGTAAACCAGAAAATAATAAAATGCAAGAAGTTATATTTGCATGGTGGCTTGGAACCAAAAAGCCACATGTTGGAAAAATTTAAGTCCACAGCTGTGGGAGCGTTGTTGTCTTTTGCTGTGACTTGGCAAAATGTACTCTGACATTGCAACATTATTGCTTATGCTTATCGGACCTCTCTTGACCGCTCTCAGCCACCTTGTGTACACAGGCTGTCACGTCTGGACAATACTCAGTGGCAGCTCCTGCAACAACATGCTGGACAAGGCACAGAAAACACACTGTCCTCTTACAGTACATGTTTATCTTCCACATGCACACACATGCAAGCAGCTCCAAGTAGAACGCAAACACACACACATGCAGCCACGCATTTCTGCATGTACACAATGCTTTTTCAATATTTCCACAAACAGGAGGCCCTATTAGCATCTGCTGAAGTGAAACACTGTGACATGCTTGCCAATCGACTGTCTGACCGGAGAACAGACAACTCTAAAAGGGCAAAGGCCACTTGAATGTTTATGTGTGTAATCATGAATGAGGACCTCTGTGTTTGTGTGTATGTGTGAGCGTGTGTGCTGCCCCCATCACTGAATATTCAAAGTGGCTCCAGGCAGAGGAGGTGCTACTAGAAAAATGTCAGTGGTGTTTGAGTTGTTTTGTGCAGTTTAACTACTGTTTCTATGACGTATGCACTCTGCTGGGGGAGATTTTCTGTGTGTGTGAACTTTACATTTCCATGCTCAACTGGGTAAATTTGAAATGCATCTTTTTTTCTCTGTTTTGGCATTTTGTCCACTCTCAGCTAAGTCTACCCGCTAGATCTAGAGTTGTGTAGAGCTGTGCATGCTTGATATGGGACCTCAAGCGTTTTTGGTGCATTTCACTGTGGACAACAAACTTTGGAAAATGGTCTGATAATGTAATGTGGTGAAGTGTGAAGGGATCCTCATCCATAGCTCATGTCCACACTAAGCCGGATGGATTTGAAAAACAGCGTTTTGGTGTTCATTCACAAGCCCAAGGTTTATGGCAGAAAAAACATTTCCCTGCCACAAAACTTGAACTTGTGAATGAAAACCAAAACCAGCATTTTCAGATTTATCCGGCTTAGTGTGGACATGAGCCAAGTGTGCAAGTCCAGATAAAACCAGAACATGCTGTGTGAGAAAAGTGGCACAATTCTCACCCCATCCTTTTCATTACATTTTCGACACTTCGGTGGCATCCAGAGTGACTTGGCCGTTGCAGGGACTGATCCTAAATCTGTGAATTTTAAGTTGCCAAAAATGCTGTAATCCACTGTGCATGTTTCATTTATTCAGGCTTTATTTCTGTTTGGTTTACAGCTTATGAACTGTGATGTTTCCCCAACCCTGTCTCCAATCTTTTTTCTTATCATCTACCCTTTCCATCCACCTTCCCTTTCCTCTTGGTCACCAACCCCGATCCCCATCTATCCTTCTTCATCCTTCTTTCTTACATCATTCTTTCCTGTGTCTCTGTCCTCTTTCCTGCATCCATCTCCTCACCTGTCCTCCAGGCTCAGCTAGTGGCTGGGTGTCAGCACTAACATGATTCTTTCTACCACCACTAGCAGCCAGCCATTCTTCACGTGTAGCTGTGGCTCCCACAGTTAAAGGGCAGCAGTAAACAGAAAACGCATGTGTATTTCTCCCTCATTCCATGGTAAATGTCTTTCATAAGCCATGACCTCCTTCTCTTTTTCCAAAGAAAAACACATCACTGTGTTTCCATGGTAAGTGTCTTTCATAACCTTCCACTCCTTTCTCAGCTTTTCAAGTAAGCGAGACATGTAGCAAAGTTGTCATTTTTGGCGCTGAACTGGGTCAACATTTATCCACGGCCGGCTGGAATGGGAATCTGCCCGGGGACAGGAGGAAGTCATTCACCCATATCTGCCTGCCTAGCAGGATGAGACATAGCCCTGAAATCACTATCTGCATTGTAGAATCAAATTAATTATACTTGCCCATGCTCTTTTATTTCTTTTTGACCGTATAAGTGTGCAGTGCCTTGGCCATACTAACACAGGACAGCATGTTTTTCTATCTTGTGCAGTTTGATTTGGTACAGGTACATCAGCAAGGTATCCAAATTTATTTGGCGCTGGCCCACTTTCAAATGATGCAGGCAGAGATGTCATCATGGTATTCCTCTACTATACAAACAGAGCCACACTGCAAAAAATGACCTGGATGAAGGACTCACTTGTTTCAACACTGATAAAATTTTGTGGCACAAATCTTGAATGTAAGTCTAGTTAATGTTTTTTTTTTTTTTTTTTTTTTGCAGCAACTGCTACAATCGGTATTCCAGTGGAAACGTAGAGAGCGGTGAACCGTACCCTCTGTGGGCCGAGGTTGGATGCAACAAGCCGTTTACAGACTGGAGGAACCCGGAGTGGTTTAACCACCGTGTGAACCTCACTGCGGTTATGGCTCTGCGCACTGAGCTTAAATGCTTCATATTAAGTGTTTCACAGAGTTGTGACATCTACCGGTTAAAAAGGCGTCAAGTTTGATGAGAAGGGAAGTGAGTGAAGGGCATGGAGGAAGTGGTTTCAGGATTGTCTCATTGAGTTCAGAGACATTCGCATCTAATTGCCACACAGGACACAGACAGGGTGACTAAAGAGGCCGCGCCAGACAGACACAACATGGCTGCGTAAACTGTCAGGGCAGCCACAGGGAGCAGCCGAGTAATTGAGAGAGACTACTTAATAGAAGGGCTATGGTGAAGTCTCACGGGTCTCATTGTGATGCCTTATGGTTTTCTGCACTCAAATTTGCTGGTGCAGACTGGCTGGGGATGGCTCTCTCCAGTCGAGACATCTGCAGGCAAAGTTATATGAAAGTTCTGAGGATTTTATGAGACACTGTGGAGAGGTCAAGGATCCACACAGTGGGAGATGCAGCCTCTATGCCACCATGAGGGATGTGGGATTTGCTCGGCATATGATTCCTATTAAGCCTCATTCCGACTCAATATTTGGGAAGTATTCAAAACAATAAGATCACTGTACTTTTACTGAGGCTAGAAGGCACCACTAATACCGACAAAGAATCACTCTCAGTGCAAAGAACAGTTTGCATATTGGCCGTCGTATTTTAGAGTCTTGTGATGTTTTGCTAAGGAAGGTTAGTTTTAATCCAAAATGCAACATATCCATATTGAAAACAACATCATGTCCCAAGGCATGTAATATACAGGATTCAGTGTGTAATTTTGCCAAGCAAGGATTTTCTCCACTTTCAAATGTACCTTCAATTTGTTTTAATTTTTGCCATCCATCACCGTGTAACTGTGTTACATTTTTGAAATGGAGGATATCTCTCTCTGGAGCGGGACTCCCTTCAAATACAAGTGAAGAAACTCATTACTGCTAATACAGCTCGCTGGCAGACAGTTTACTTTACAGGCAGGCACTTTATCAAGCAGTGCTATGGGCTAAAGACAGCCTGCGTGTCAGAACTCACCTCCAACTAAAACATCCTTACAGTAACTTTTCACCTTGCTTACAGCTCCTGGGATTAAAAATAGCCCCGAGGAATCCAGTGGGGTTATTCATGAGGGGGGTTTTATATGTTGCTGTCTTTAAGCATTCTCATCAAAACTCCATAAATTAGTCACAGGAGGCATAGCTGGCTGAATCTCATTCGGATTTGAATGCAGCCTCCCAGCGGTATGAGTACAACATAATTACACTGGGGTTTTATGCTTCATTATATTTTATATTGGTTCTTTAAATATCTCTCCCACTGGTGTACTGCTCTGTTTTTTTTTTCTGTGAGAGTGTATCATATGAGCTGACATGGTGGATTCAGCTTCAGATTAGTGGCGTGATATATTCTGAAACGTCATTAGCCTCCTAGCCTGTGGTGCAGGTCCTGTTCTCTCAGATAAGCGAGTCAGTATCCAGCCAGCGCGGTCACGAGTGGCTCCCTGGACCCTCGAGACCGCTCCAACTTCAACAAGTTAGTGATTATTTTATTTCACTCAGGGCAAAACGACACAGGACTGCCAGGAGTTTGTGTCTGACCATCATGGTGTGTGGACTCCACCTAGTGGTGATCCGTAGTCAGTACATCAAACACGCAGCCACAAGCCCCATCTGTGGTTTTCAAAATGGGGTCCGGACACTCCCCGGGGTCCATGAAGGTCTTTCCGGGGGTCTGTGTTGACACTCCTTTCACAAGCATTTAAACACAAGAAATCAGACGGTGATCCAGCATCACTGATCTCACCTTTAAATAGATCTTTTCACAATCTTATAGTTTTCTTGTCATTTTGTACATACTTTTTGTCAATTTTCTGGTGTTTAAACTAATTTCTGATACTTATTTTTTGATAATAATTTTGCTAATTCTTGTTTTTTTATTATTTATTTGCAAATTTTCTGGTATTTGTTTAGCTAATTTTCTGATTATTTTCTTTTCATTTATTTCTATTGATTTTCTTGTAATTTTTTTCTTTGCTAATTTTTAAACACAATTTTAAACAATTAACACAAATCAAAACATCTTTTCATGTCACAGTCCTGAGAGCAAAACAACTTAAAGTGTGGGTCCGGGGTTTAACGTCCACTTGGGGGTCCAGAACATGAAAAAGTTGGGAAAAAAAACCTGATCTGAGACATAGAGCCTAATATTTGTACACCCACTTGTAAAAACAGCAGTCCATCAGAGAGGTCACACCTTTAACCCTTTCAAGGACACAGACGTAAATTTTAATGAAACCTCAGCTCTCCTGACCTAGGTATGCTGCATTTTATCTAATGAATACAAAATAACGGTCAAATCTCCTGGGTTCAGGGTCAAACATCAGTAACTTCTGCCCCTCGAGGGGTTATGAGGAGGAGTTTACGAAGTTAATGGGTTTTGTGGCTTACAAAAAAGAAGGAGGCGGTTCTTGCTCTGGGAGATGAATGACCCCACTGAGCACATCCTGAGCTCGGCTGACTGACGGTGCGTTCAGCTCTTTTCCATGATGGCAGAGTGTTCGCATCGCTCCGCTCTCACTGCTACAGCCGATGTTATGGCAGGTGGTACGTGGGCCAGTTCTGGACGTACATATTGCTTTTGGACAATTATTTAACAATCAATACGACAACAGTATATGACAGAAGCAAGCTTTGTTGGTATAGTTATGTGGAGCTACCTGATCCAAAATATTGACTTTGCCTTATTTATGTGCATATTTTACCATAATCTTTGCATTGGTGTTTATTGTCAGCATTAGTATTATCATTGTAAATAAATATACTCAACTAAAAAGCCAATGGCAGTATAGCTGGATAGTGGGGGAAAAAGCATGTTTATGTTGGTACACCTTAATGTAAATGGAGCAGAAAATGTTCTTAAGCAAAGTAGACTACACTGGAATGATAGATTTTATCATTTGGAGAGGTTTTGACCACCTGGAATCTCCAAATGGCACTTATGGAGAACAAAACAAGGGTTATTTAAAAGGTTTTAATAAACAAAATGTTCCTCTTCATAATGTACATTAATACAACAGTGTCCACTCCGTTTGAAAAAGGTGGCCAAAATATTTTTTTTTTAAATGAAAAGCTTGACACCTGACCTCTAGGGGTCACACTTCATGATCTCTCTGAGGCAGACGGTGGCATAGCAGGATGTGTCCAGGTCCAATTTCAGGGTGAGAGTGAGCGAGTCCACGTCCTGCTTCCTGTGTGATGTCACGCCGTTCAGCTGCTCCTCATTGTCTCTCTCCGCTCCTCTCCCGTCTCCAGCGTCTTCTCCTCCTCCCTCCTGCGCTGCGGTGCTCTGCAGCTGGTAGGTGAGGTTGCGTGGGAAGGCCAGCAGGGGGCGGTAGCAGCCAGGCAGGTTGAGTTTGAGGGTGCTGACTCTGAAGCGACAGTTTTCCAGCCCGTCTCTGGACAGTCTCTCCTGGTACCAAGCCCCCATGAGGTTCTCTGGGTACCTGACGGTGTTGCCTGGCATGGGCAGCAGCACCTGCCACAGAGAAGAATACCTCAGCTCATATAAAAAATGTATTATTATTCTAAGTACTACTAATGGTCCTTGTAGTAGTATTTTATTCTACAGTATAGTCTATACCTGTTGCAGTGTGTAGATACCCTCCTCCTCCTCCTTGCTCGTCACAACATGGATCTAGAAAGGTAAAGAAAGGAAATGTCCACCTCAGTAACAGTGACAAGGTGGCTGCAAGGAGTGTTAAAGTGTCCTAATGGTTATACACAGTGTCCTGTTACCAAGGAGACACAGGTTCAATCCCAGCAAATGTCACTGCATCCAGGAATAACCATGTGTGATAGAGCTGAACAATTAAGCAAAATATTTTCCAGATCGCAATATGGCCAAGTGCAATATACAAATCACAGGAGCTGCAATTTTGTGATTGGGTGATTGGCGGGATTCCTATCTCTTTCAGTCCTAATTTCATACCACAGATACACCTGCATCAAATTCATGTGGATACATATTTATATTTCTTTTTTCTCCAATTCTCCTCTAGAAATTGATTTTAACTTGCATATAAGAGTAACTGCACACAATATATGTACATATTTTCTAATGTTAGGTGTACTGTCTTGAGAAAAACATATATAAATATGGACTATATTTTGTAATCTTTCAAATGATCAGTGACATTTAATCGGCACCTGTTACCCGTCCATGGGCTGAATATCAGTGGGTAAAATAATGGTCACAGCAAATGTAAATAGGAGCGTGCGACTCTTTCTTTTTCTGTTGTCTGTCTAATCTCACCTGAGGCAAGCTGGAGTCCCCGGTGCCATCTGGAGTTCCCTGCCCTCCCTGCATCCACACCAGGTCCCCCTGCCTGGTACGGTGGCCCAGAGTGGCCAACCTGTGTGCCACCGCCTCGTTCCACACCCTGACAGCCACACGCATACAGAGCATCAGTGCTTACAGTTAATAAATCACTTAATAATTCAATAGCAAGTCATTTACAGTAATGACTGACTATGAACAGAGCACAAACAAGCTTTTGTTGTAGGTTCAGTAAAATCATCCTGCCAAAATCAAATTACCTGTCAAAGTGATGACTAGAGTATTCAACTTACAAGCCAAGTACACAGCTGGCAGTCGATGTTGATTCCCCACCCTCATTATGAATCATTTTATGCCACTCTTTCATAATAAAGGCTAAACCTTACCAAGCAAACAAAGTGGATAAACAAAATTAAAATAAATAAATAAATAAAAATATTCCAGGATGTTTTACTACAACTAACCGGCTGCAGTAGGCATGTGGGTAAAAGACTCTCATGCCGTGGGGCAAGCTGAGCCAGGCACGGGCGCAGCCATCTGCCCCCGTCCCGTAGCGGTGCAGGGCACGCAGCATCAGCCGCTCTCGGGCCTTGGACATGGGCATCAGCGCCAGGCTCTCCTTGGCGTTGTCTGGGTTGGAAAACCAGGAGAGACGGGAAAGGTTGGAAGGAAGTCGCTGAAAAACCTGTCGCCATGCATACCTTTCAAGTATGCCCACAAGCTAAAAAGGTATACATTTACAATATTTTTTTTTTTGCTGCTTTTGCTTTTTTTTTTTCGAAACAGGAAGTGATGCATTTTACATTTCCCACAGCAGCAACAGAAGTCATGACTGGCAAAGTATAACAAACAACAGTCCAGCCCTCACTGCAGTGGCTAAACCCCTGATTTCTCTGGGTCATGCGATAGCCTCCCATTGGTTGTTGTGGCTATACAGGTGAGGGCACACCTGCATTGTCTCTTTGAAGCCCTGGTGAGGACCTAGCAGTGGTCGGTGTTTACTAGTTTAGCCACTGCAATAAAGGCTTTTTAAGATCTCCTGCATTTTCCTTCCTCTGTGTTATACTTTTTCACTTTTAGGAAGCCTGCAATGCCTTCCTGTGTGTAGCAGAACAGAAGGTAGTTTGTAATAAATAGAAGAGCTGGGAAATTAGCATGAGTACCACGAGCCATGATGGCTGAACGGGCACCACCAACACAAACTCAATTTTCATCGCCAGAAAATCTAAAGAGAAACACGTACAGTACTGGACATATCGTTTGACTGACCTTGGAGAAGCAAAAACACCACAGTAATGAGCTTTAGGCACCCAAGATGTTACTGAATCTACAAAAAATACCTTATCAAAGAGCTTTTTTTTTTATCTATGTGCAATGTAATATTTTTTTCTTAAACTGTGTTGTTACACTATATGCAAATAATGCATAAGGGAGATTTTCAGAAAGCTCTAACTTCACTTTTCAGTAAGTTATCACACAAGTAAATCATAATTTATTCCAAATCTCTAGTGGGATATGTTTTAATATGTAGGGCTCTCTTTTGCCAAGGTAAGAACACCAATTTATTTTCAATTATCAACAGGAAAAGATCACAACCCTGAACTTCAGGCTGCAAACTGAGGTGATTTTAGATGCCAATGACCAACACAACAAGCTCTCACTTGTTTGATGGAAGTGTCTCTTCGCCTGGCTCTGAGGATCATCACCGTCCTCTGGGGTGAAGAACAGACGCACTGCGCTCACCTGACAAGGGGACACGGGACAGGCGCAGTGAGAGACTGCACACTTTGATCTCATAATATAAGAGGCAGCCATGTCAGACGGTGTGTGTTGGTAACACCCACCATGTCTTCTTTGAGTAGAGCCAGTCCTACTCGGTCAGACTGAACGCTCTGCCCGCTGCCAAACCTCTGTGGGCCATAGTAGTTGACAAAACCTCTGTCCTGCAATGATCAACAACCATCTATGCAGACACCAAACATTTGTTTCATATGAACTTTTTTATTTCAAAAGCCAGTATCTACCATTCAAAAAAAGTGATGTTTACTCTTACAGATAATAAAAACTATCCACTGGCCACATAATAATAATAATAATAATAATAATAATAATAATAATAATAATTATTATTATTATAATGATACCTTGACGTTCTCCACCGCTTGCTTTACCAGTGCTGCCAGATGAGTGTGTGTGTCCACGCCAGCGAGGTGTGTGTCTCCGGTGCTGTGCGGTCTCAAGTCGCGGACCACCAGGTCAAAGTGGTTGCCCTGCAGTCGGCCGAGCCTCAGAGGCTCGCTGACGGGGCGGATATGAGCCAGGCGCAGCCCTCTCTTCTCAAACTCTGCAGACTTCTCCTGGAGCCTGACGACACAAACCAATGACACGAAAATCACGTTCTGCTGTTCCCCATGGAAATCTGTAAATGTATCTGCCAAATGTAACACATCCCATGTATCTCCCTGAAAGGAAGGCAGCAGTACCGTCGTGGTGGGACCTTCTTGACCACCATGGACTGGTAGGTGATGGCTCTCTTGTCCTTAATGCCGGCGTAGGTGAAATCGGAGGGCAGGATCCCCAAAGCGGCTGCCATGTAGCTGATGGCCTCCAGAGTCTCCAGGTTCTCCTTACAGAGGGTGAAGCCTGCAGGGGATGAGACACACACTTAGTTTGGTCTTTTTTTTTTTTTTCAATTAGAGAATTTCGGTTTGGTTTCTTTGCTCTCTTACCGGTATACACCTCCTCTTCCTTACAGTCCTCTGCCGTCCTCTTCTTGGGTCTGCCTCGCTCTCTCAGCCTCACCGAGATCGCCGTCCTGCCCTGGTCGCTGAAGCTCTTCGTCTCCACCAGCTTGCCGAACCTCCTGCTGAGGAAGTGGTGGACGGACGTCCTGTGCTCCTTGTTGTCGTCAGGGCGAAACGTGTAGGACGACCCGGGCACTTTGGCGTCTATGAACCTGAAGAAGTCCTCTGCCTCGTCCTCTGTGACCAAACGGGACAGCTCCTGGTAGTCGGGGTCCTCCCTCACCCTGATCTCAGACTGACTGGTGACGGTCATGAGGGAGGGGAAGCTGTGTCGGACGGCCCGGTGGACATTGGCTCTCTGGTGTTTGTCAGGGAAAGATCCCAGAGATAGATCTCGGCTGTGCGGCTTTTCAACCTCATTTTTGAGCGCAGCCACAAACCGATCGAGTTCCTCACTGACCGACTGGCCTAAAATCACAGTCAGGTCAAAAGTCTCCGGACTAGGGATGATTTCACTTGCCCCACAGTCCGCTGAGACGCCTGTGTCCAGTGATATCTCCTGCTTGCACTCTGCTCTGGCTTCACTGACCTGATCTGGGGTCTGCGGAGCCTGAATGGCGGCGGGTTCATTGACGAGCTGTCCACTTACATCGATCTCTGTCACCACAAAGTCCCTGGTGAAGTTTTTTACACTCCCACGGAAGCCCTCATGGTCTGAAACGAAGCACACGGGGATGCTCACAGCACCACTGTCCACCATCATCACTGCAGGGCTCTGAGTGCCAGGACAGACGCACCGAAACAATACTAAACACCATTTGTTTCTAACTTACTAAGGACACTGCAACGTTAACAAAAAAAAAAAAAAAAGTGAATAAACACTGTTAACACCGGGCGCGAGGTGCTTTGTATCTGCTTTCAGACATTTTATGCAAACAGCCTCTCTGTATGGCACTTATTTGCAGTTTTATGACGGAATATCTAAAGCAGTTAGCTGTTTATGCCTGGAGAAACAGCATGCAACTGTCACGCTGAAAACAAGCCGCTGAGCTTCCGCGTCACGTGACCCTACTGAATGAGATTCTTAAAGGGGCAGGATATCGAAATTAAAATAAAATAAAATGAAGTAAAATAATACATCGTCCAACTGTACAAATAATAATACATTAGAATTAATAAATGCAAATTATGTGGAAAAAAATAAATTAAATTAAATTAAAAATGCAATATGCTTCTGTAAACATCTGATTGGAAAGCAGTGATTTTACACATCACAGTTCCTCCACAGTTGTTTTGCTGCATCGGCAAGGCGTTGTGTTGTTGTTGTTGTTGTTGTTGTTGTTGTTGTTGGTCGGGATCCTTGGTGATCACTTTCATGCTCTGACCTCTGACCCTTTATTCAGAGGCAAAAAGGATTTAAGGAGGTAGTTTGTCCGAGCACAGCAGCTTGTTTTTTCTTGTCAGAACTGACACTACACCATTAACCCTGGAAAGCTGATTTGTTTTA
Organism: Myripristis murdjan; assembly: GCF_902150065.1. Classification (NCBI taxonomy): domain Eukaryota; kingdom Metazoa; phylum Chordata; class Actinopteri; order Holocentriformes; family Holocentridae; genus Myripristis; species Myripristis murdjan. Next base: position 14,384,404 of record NC_044002.1, on the reverse strand, counting down.
TAGTATCATGTGTGTTTATTCTTAATGTTTTACCATGTTTAACCTTTATCATGTTTAATCCTAATCTTTTATTTCTTAAATAGAAGGCACAGACAAATGTGCAACAGAACAAAGGCAGTGCCATGAAATGTTTTCGCTGAATGTAACAGAGTAAAGGTTATTGTTATTGCTAGCTGTCAGCTTACAAAAGATCTGCAGGGAAGGAGAAGTGGACAACAAGGCCACTGTGTGTAGCAAATGTGTACACAAAATGCAAGCAGTCGTAACCAACAGCCTCGGCCTGCTGGAACATCTACAGAGCAGGAGATGCCAGATAAGGATGAGAAACAGAAAGACAGTATTTTTAAAGACAGTCTTCTGTTCATTGTTCGGTACCCACTTGTAAGTTTGACTTGTGTGCGCGATACTCTGAGCATTAAGAAAGATTTTTGTCTCATTGTTGAGGAATTAGAAATGATTGTCACGATTTGCAGTGTTTCTTTGACCGCTACATCACTGCTCACATGCTCTCTACAAATTTAATAAGCTGAAATGTTATACATGATCGTGCACTGTTACCATGACAAGAAAATACACCCCTCTCATTTATGAAACACTGCTGGCCTCTGTCATCAACATGTAGTAGCGTTGCTGACATCAAATGTGTTTCAAATATGTTGCTCAAATAATCTTTTTACCATTTCATTTTGTTGAATCCGCTACTCGCTCTGTCGACTCAGTTCACACACACTCCCCACACCCCTGCCTCATTTAATTTGTTGTAAACAAAGCACACAAAGGAAATGCCACAAACAAATATGCAGTATTTTAAAACATTCCTCTTTGTCCTGCTTGCCAGGTCTTGCCACGTGGAGAGATTTAGGCCTCTTTAAGCCAAAGCACACATTAATTAAAACAATTCCATTTTCAATGCATTGTTTGATGATAACAATGATTTCTGCATTAACCTGCATGTATGCAAAAGGTTGCATTTTTTTTATATTTCATGAATTTAATTAAATCCTGAAAATACCTTCAGTCATAAGATATAAATACACGTTCATAGACAGATTGTCTAAATGGTGGCAGCCTTTCAAAAAATCATCCAACAATCACACAGTGTTATGAGTGCACACAAGTTCATGTCAGCAGTGCAGATGGCTCCCACAGGAAACAAAATATTCAAAAACAATGGAAGCCAGGGACAAAGCTTGACACTTAATCCCACTGTCTATATTTCTCAGAAATGCAAATTCAAAACACATGAAACTTTGCAGAGACACATTCACACATCCTATGAACATAAAGACTTGGACTTAGACTTTCTTTATTGTCATTGCACAAAAAAACACAGCAGTGAGTTTTTTTGCAACGAAATGTCATTGCTTTGCTTCCGGATTACAACAGAGATGGAATTGTGGGGCAGTTTAAATAATTAAAATATAATCTATATAACTAGTGCGTAATAAACAAGAGCTAAATGATAATGAGTGCAAGAGAGAATAAATAGATGAAACAGGGTAAACCATGTAAACAACAGAATAAACAGTGTAAACAGCAGAAACATCGTAGCAGCATGGTGGAGAGTATTTCAGAATAGGAGGTAATTCTCCTTATCCCAGGGGGTCTCCCGATACTGTGCCACACACCCTGGGCCTGAAGAAACTATACCTCCATAAAAATATTGCACTGAATGTCGTGGCAGCGGGGGGGGGGGGGGGGGGGGGGGGGGGGGGGGGGGTTTATACATACACAATTTATCTTTTTACATTAAAGAGCAACTGAACCCCAAACCAAAATCTCTGTGAGGCCTGACCTCTAGTGGTGAAAAGTAAAATCACTGGTCTGTGGTAGCAGGTGAAGTCACCTGAGTGCAACAAGTGGTGACGTCACCTGCCACCAAAGACCAAGCGCCCGACTTCACACTATTATCAGAAATCATAAATCACAAATTAGAAATACTTTATTGATCCCTGAGAGTAAATTGGGTGATTAGAGGTCAGACTTAACAGAGATTTGGCTTTGTTTACTCTTTAAAATGAATGAGGGTCATTTTTTACTTTAACACGTAAACAATTTTCTGAAACTGCACTAAAGATAAAATATAAAATCTTTATGGGTAATGGGTAAGGGACAACAATCTTGCAATAAATAACATACCAAATTAATAATGATATAATAATAACACTTTATTTATATAGCACCTTTTATATCAGGGGGTCTAGGTCAAAGGGCTTTCTAATAAATGACCAGAACTCAAAAATATTATACAATTATGATATTTTCCTTGAGAAAATATAGCAAAACAGTAACCAAACTGGATGATCCTGTTTTGGCCCACCCGGGCTCATTGTTTGATGTTACACAGCATTCTGAAACAATGAACTTTGTCCATGGGTCAGGAAACTTGAAACTTGAAAACACAGAGGTTACTCTCTGCTATAAATGTCCCTGATAAGCACAGCATTAGTCAACTATCTTGTTTGATTTGAAGCCACAGGGCATGTCGTCAGCTTGCCAGGAAACACATTATGGTAATGCTGGATCTCTCACTCTCTCTCTCCATCTATGTACACAAATAAAAGTGTCAACATAATTGCAGTAAAATAAAAGTAAAATGACTCATGTGGTTGCCAAAGAAGAACACCAACAACTGTTAATCTCCATGTTCAATCTCATCACTGTAATTCCCATCATATTCCAGTAGCACTTCTATCTTCTTGTTTGCACATTGATTTAAGAAAAAAAAAATAAAGGTTGTTATACATGTAGCTCTTTCTAGGCATTTATGGTTCCAATTGTGTGCACACATCTACGCCCATTACTTGCACAGTCCCATATGAGTTTGACATTTTCTCAGGAAAAGTTTACCGGAATGAATTTTCCGGCCACCAGAGCCAATCGGTCTGTTTTCTTGTTGTGAACTGAGGCCACCAGCTTTCTAGGAAACAAATTCCAGTAATGCTGGAGCTCCCATCAACACCCACCAGAGCTCTAATATCAAAACCCATTAAAAATGTAGGGAGCCACTGGCCTCTATATTTACCAAAATTCAAAGCACCAATAAAATGGCAATTAAAATAAAGGTACAAGTAATTAATGTACTGTAATGTGTGGTTTCTACAGAACACCAACAACTGCCTTGTCTTGGATGGGATACTGAAAATCGTTTATCAAGTATTTACATTCCTATAAAATGTTTTGCCAGGATCATCCGCAGTCTGGGTCTTTCTGTTGACATTTATTCAGAACACGACGTTCCCCTGTATCACCTTTCACCTAATATTCTGCATCTGGACCAGCGTATTGTTCTCCCCGAGTCAAATTGATGTTTATTCTTGTCTCTGCTGATAAGAATTTGTGACTGTGAAACATTTTGGACCGTCACGTTCTGCCACCCACACACATCCTCTGCAGAGTGTCTCTGTGCGTTCAAAGATTTTGTGTTGAGGATTTCAATTTGGTGTGTGTGTGTGTGTGTGTGTGTGTGTGTGTGGACATTTGAAGTTGACTAAAGCATGTGGCAGCCGGAAACGAAGGAATCGTGTGTGCATGTGTGTGTATGAATGCCTGAGTGTGCATGTGTGTGTATAAGCATGTCTGAGTGTGTGTGTGTGTGTGTGTGTGTGTATCCATGCGCCTGTGTGTGAGTGTGTGTGTGTGTGTTCATGTTCTCCAGATGTTCCTATGTTCCATCAGGAAGTGCTTCCCTCTGGATCTGCTTTAACAATTGGACCCTTTTTGCTCTTACAGGAACTCTGGGGACCAATAGGATTGCAGCAGTGAGTGTGTGTGTGTGTGTGTGTGTGTGTGTGTATTTGTAACTGAGTGAATAGTATAGATAGACAGATAGAGGAAAAAAACAATGTGGGCTAAGTATGCGAGCGTACACATCTGTGCATGAATGAATGGCCGCCAAGCAGAACAACAGCTTCATCAAGTGGACTGGCGTGTGTGTGTGTGTGTGTGTGGTATAAGAACTGAGGGGTCATGTGATACAGGCTTGAAGCTGCTAGGCTCCCACTAGTTCCTTTGTTCTGCCAAGACAACAGCAGACAAAAAGTGCTTTATGGGGGACTGAACTGAAGGCAAGTTCAAGCGTGTACACACAGACACAGACACACATACACACACACACAGTCTCTGAGAAATAATCCCCCCCATCTTTCCTTTTTCTCTCTCTCAGATCCACTTGTGAGCTCCGCTTTCTCCATTATCTGCCCTCCTATCAGTCCCTCTCACTCCAGTCTGTCACTGGCCACTTCATCCTCTTTAGTAAACCTCTTGTATGACTCGAACCCCCCCCCCCTCCTTAGTGCCTGACTGTTGATCTGTTGATTGCAATTGAGTGCGCTGAATATTCATTTATTTATTCATTTATAATGCTGCACAGCAAATTACCTCATTCACTTCTCTGGTTTAGTGTAATCTAATCTGTTTCATACTCTTTCTCCCTCTCTCCCATACACACACACACACACACACACACACACACACACACACACATACACACTCCTCTCTCCCCCACACCCACTGCTCTCCTTTAAGGGTGGGCCTCTACAACCACCATACCATGAGGGCTTGCCCCGTCCTCCGCTGCCTCAGCGGGATGGTGCTGTGCGCAACAGGGAGGAAACAATCATTCTAATACCTGGAGTCTCTCAAACACACTTTCATTTTGCAGCAGAGGAGCTTTCACCTTCCAGTGGCCTGAAAAAGAAAGTCCTAACGGCCCACTCACAAAATGGGGAAAGTGAACGCCTGTTTGAAGCGGGGGTACATAGTCGTGGCGAGTTTGATCGGGGTAAGTCTGTTTTTCTGTTGCGTCAGAGGAGAAAAAAATGTTTAGAGGGACAAAAACTAAGCTGATGAAACTAAGCTTCATCCACCTGAGTCCAAAGGCACTGAAGTGGCTCTGTAAATACGTGTTTGTGCTGCAAAATGTTTGCCTGTTTCTAATCTCCCGTGGAGCGCCGGACTCATGTTTCATCCACACTGTAAAAATATCTATGTTCACAGGTTATCTAATCCACCGCTGGCGTAGTGTTATGTTTCTTAGAACAAATATAACGGCGGAGGGAGACGGCACTTGTTATCTGCGATTTATTCTTTTAATTTGCTGAAGAAGGGACATTTTTTTGCCACACGAAGCCTTAGTTTGCGTCCTGGTCTGCTTTGTTGCGGCACTGTTACAGATGTTTTGCGTGGGAAATAAGGGAAATGATCTTATTGCCACTTGTTTGAGCAAAATGAGACTTTAAGATTTGACGTGAGGCCAAAAGTCGGGCTTTTTTTGTTTGTTTTGTTTTGTTTTGTTTGTTTTTGTTTTTTTGCAGTGCAGACTTGTGTGAAAGTGGACCTCCAGTAGAGGAAAGTGTAGGACGCATCAAATAGCACGAGCGTATAAGCATGACATCATTGTAAACAAAAACAATGACCATAAGGACCGAGTCAGGGCAGTAAACAACAACATATCTGATGAGTGCCTTGTCAAATCCAAAGAAAAAAATCACTTTAATAATTGTGTTATTGTGTCTCTGTACTGTAATGACTTTATAGTAACCTTATCCTGCTTCATGACTTTTTTTTAATTTAAATCCTCTATCATAATCTGAAGGGATTTGTCTTGTTCTGCTGTGGTTATTTATTTTTTATAATATTCTACTAAAATGTATTCAAGGATCAGTGTATCCCATATTCTACATTTGCAACAACGATTACAAACAAGATTTTAAAAAAGTAGCTCCGGGACAGGAAACAGAACAACTGGGAAATTAACATTTCCCTCCATGAAAGGTAATTCACCATTTATTTGATCTTTAGATATGGATTTTAAAACTATACAATAATCACCCCCATCATCATGTTACAGTTGAGGCGACATTTGTTTTTCCACTTGTTTATTTGTTCCTACTTGTTTCCCTAAACTGGAATTGTTGGTCTGGCAGGTTTGTGGGCGTCACGGGGTGGTTTATTTCTTAACGGGTGGATTCATCTAATATAATGTGACTCTCAGGAAGTGCAGTGCAGGCTACAAGCCCCATGCATTGATCTGACCGAGAAGTGTAACAGCTGAAAACCACTGCCGTCCCTGAGGAGGCCAGTGCAGTGGAAGCTGTTTTCAGCAGATGTTGTAGTCATGATCTTGGTTGCTGTTCAGCAGGAACGCCCATCATGTCTCTGCCAACCGTCATTCAGTGCAAATGCATCACCAGCCCTCATGATTTATTCATAATTAGCAGTCAAACATTGCTATTCTTTGTGTCAAGAGCATTCTCATTTGATTCAAACACAAGCAGGTTCTTCTGTCCCGCCGCTCTCTGCTTTACCTTGTGGTCACAGAGTTGAGCTTTAAAATACCAGGCCAGTATGTATGATGCAATGTGTTATTGTTGCAGACCATCAGTGCCCTGCTGTTGGCAGCCACCCTATTTGGCCATGGATACTTGCACGAGGCTGAAGAGGTAAAACACACACAGCAAACACAAATTCTCCCCCAACTGAAGCCACACCGAGTCCTCAGAAGTTCCTGTTGATGTCTTTGCAAGCTATGGCTGCCGGGCAAGAAATCATGGCTCACCCTTAACCTCCATGTTTGGTGATTTTAGCTTTGTTGAAGGATTACTTGCTCCTTTCTGGATTTATGAAACGTTTCGAAACAAACCTGAAGAAAGCACAGTGGCCAAGCTAAAAACAAGGCTGTTTCGTGTATTTGTAAAAAACTTGACATTTTGGAGGCACGTTTTTCACCCAAGAACAGCAAAATGAAGGATACAACTCTATGCCATAGCTACAAACGTAAAAAGCTTTCATGCACAGACTATAGGTTTTGTAAATATCAGTTACCAGTGGGCAGTGGCAAAATGGAAGTTTATTTAAATGAAATGTCACAGATTATTACTTGCATGTGCTGTGCATTATAAGCTCAAAGTTAGCCTAGAATCACCCTGGTAGTCCAGTACTGTCCAGTCCCACTTGGTGTGAAGATTGTACAGTGTGAAGTAGTGTAAGTTACAGGAACTAAAAGCAGAATCATTCAGGCTTAAAATAGTTCCATGCCTAGAATAGTTAAAATCATCCACGGACTTAAAATAGTAACAGATTCCTCCCTGCTGTAACTTATGTTGCCACAAGGCCTTCTCTGATCAACCAGCCACCCAGTTTATCAGCTCATGGATATTTAAAATGTTGTTATTTTTGGCTCCTGTTGGGAATGCTCGTGTCATTTGCCTCCCAACACAGGGAGGTCGGAGGTCAGCTACAGAGCGATACTCCTTGAGCCAGTAGGGACTCCATGCCTTCCATGCCTCAATGACACTTCAGCAGGATGAACACTGACAAAGTGCGAGCACACAGGCCTTGGCGGAGGGATTTTTGGTCATTGCGTGGTCGGTGGTGCACCGCCCCTGCAGCTCAGGGCTGGATTAGGAGGAAAACACGATCATTATGTGTGGTGTGACGAGTTAAATTATCTAATTTCCTTCCCTTTAAAGGCAGTTTTAATCTGCACCGAGTCACTCTGACAACTTTGTGATTGGAGACAACAGATATGTTCTGCCACAAAAGCATCTCTTCAGTGCCGACTTTACCTGTGTTGGCGCTCTAGACAAAATTACTCCCTTGCGCCCTAACATGACTATTCCCCCATAGTAGCCAGCCCTATTTCATGCCACAGCCACACGTCTTTAAAGTTAGAATGAAAAATGATATATTGTCTTGCATTAGGGATTTCAAATCAAAGTCAAATTGGCACATCTATCATACATAAAAAGGTTCGGTAAGCTTTTGAATGTGATCATGCATCATGCAATGCTTGAAAAAGCCATGGAAATAGCTCAAAACAATCTGTGCTTTTGCCGGGCTGTGAAGGAAGTTGCAACAAGTGCAAAATCCCCTTTAACCTTTGACGCCAAAGCAGCGCTGCACTTGATCATCACTTACATACTCACGCGTGTGTCTGCTTGTGCCCGTTTGATATTCTGGCGACTCGCTGTGAACTTCAGAGGGAAACCTGTGTGCCACTTGGCCGGCGGCCCTCAGTCTCACTCAAGCTCGCTTGAGCAGGGCAGATGCTCGCTGACACATGGGTCTCAAGCCAGGTCATCACCCCACTCACTGCACCACCCTGCCAACCTGAGCCTTTTGTTGTTTTCTCCGCAGGTAGATGAAATGCTCCCAGGAATCGGTCTCCTGTATGCTGTTTGCATCCTGACTCTGCTCCTGAGCATCATCGGAGTTTACGGGGCCTCCAAAGAGAAGCAGTGGGCGCTGATCGTGGTGAGTGTCAGAAAGAAAGCCTCGCGACCTCCTCTCTTCTCCTCAGCTCTTGTTCTTTTACCCATTTCAAGAGTTTTCCTCCAAAATGAGCTACTTTTGAGGTAGTGGACAATTTTAATTCTGATTTGTTTAAAATTTGATTCATTCATGTTTTATTTAAACTTTTAACTAAACTTAAACTAGTCCAGTTGATGCAAATATTATGGATTAGTATTAATTTCACGAGCTATCTTGCACAATGAAACCATTTTGTGCATGTACACGTGTGTGTGTATGTGTGTGTGTGTGTGTGTGTGTGTGTGTGTGTGTGTGTGTGTGTGTGTGTGTGTGTGTGTGTCCTAGGTCATAGTTGGAATGAGTCTGGTGAGTCTGACCATGTTCGTGGAGGTCACGAGAGCAATACCTGCACAACATGAGGTACGACACTAGAACTCCACACGGTTCACTGTTAAAGGTGTAGTCCGTCTAAATTTTGAAGCTGAATATGCATGAAGGAACCAGGGATGCTTGGGAATTTTTTTTTTTTTTTTTTTGACAGCAGGTCAACTTTAGTTTCTGAAAACGTGGCATTTGGCCAGTCCTGTTTTCCTCATACTGGGGCTTTGAAGGTTTAAATCCAAAAATCTAACGCAGTCGCTGCATCCCCAGTGATCGCCATCATAGAAAAATTTCACTCAGACCATTGTTTATTATGTTAAAGGAAAAGCTGATTTTATTTAAAAGAGCTGTCTGATAAAATGGGGGTCTTTTTAGCTCATTCATAAAGCACATGCAGGTTTGTACACGGTTTTTCAGACTATAGAATCAGACTGAAAGTGTTTGGAAGCAGTAGTTCTTGTCAAAGGAGCGGAGAACTTCCTGAAAAACTTATTGTAGCACCTTTCCATTTCCAAAGGATTTAACAATACAATTTTCTAGACAGAAGGACCACGATATAGTTTCTGTAGTAACAAAGTTTGACTCCCATGTGGTGAATAAGATATGCTTCTTATACATACTGATATCCTTGCACAATTTCAAGATTTAAAAAATGTATCATGGAACTTATATATGTTGTTTACCAGATATAATTTTGTTTGCAGACAGGCGAGGAGGTGAGGCGGGAATACCAATCTCTGGTGCCACTGAGTGATGCTAGCGAGCCTGATAAAGTTGGCCTGTATAACTTGCAGATCAATGTAAGTAACCATGTTGTTTTGTGTGTATGCATGTAAGTCAGTGTGTGTGTGTGTACTGCATCACCTTTACTCACTACACTATCGAACTGACCCACATTAAAACAATCACTTTCAGGTAAAGAAATATATGCCTGCTTGTTTTTTTGTTTTTTTTTATTAAGGCATCATCTCTTATAGCTGTGCAAAAAATTTGATACAGCAGAGTATTGCAATATTATTTTCCAATACTGTGTCGATTCTCTGGCTGACTGTATCGATATGTTGCATTTATACCCTTCATTTTTCTATCGTGCTATGCTTTTTAATTAATCACAGTGGGAATTTTCAGTGAACTGGATTTAAGTCAGTTCTCTATATTTTTGCTGTATATTTTATTCATCTACTCAGATGCTGTAGTGCATGTTCAGCTGTTTGTACATTTTCAGTCACTTGTGCAGGGTATTGCATGGTGTAGTGATACAAATCGTACTGTGATGGGTGTTGTAATGTGAGGTCCATGTCCCAAACTGTCTCTTCTGTCTGTCCCCTCAGTTAAAGTGTTGTGGGTTGGAGCAGGGCCACCAGGACTGGGACAACGACATCCCTGAATCCTGCATCTGCACCGAGCACGCCACCGTGCCATGTGTGAGTATAAACACTATCTGGATTCATGAGGAAGTGGGAATAAACCGTCTTGACATAGAGCTTTTTCATGTTATTTAGTTGAAACTGAACTCCTTTTTGGGTGGTGATAACTCGTGGAATACTTGGTAAGAAAGTGATATTAATAGAATACCAGTGAATTCAATTCCTATGTTACTTTCACAGAAAAATGAGCCAATTTCAACATTGACATTATAATGCTGGGTTTCGCTTCTGTATTTCACAGGAAACACTGTAAATAGTTGAGTGTCCATTCAGTCATTAATTGTAGTTTGTGAGGACCAGGGAAACAGAGCATGATGTACAGTTTGATTAATTTTATCTGAAGCAGCGCAATGATAGGCCAAGATTGTAAGTGCAGAAATCACAGTAATTTTGCCGAGTGCTTTTGTGATACCAATGATCGATGCAAATATTCTGCAATATTTCTGCAGTTAGTGCTGTTGTAAAATCACAAATACAGTGACAAGACTGAATACATTCTTTCTTTCTTACAACTGTCGCTTCATGCTCATGTCTGTTCCAGGTGGAAGCTCCAAAGAACAGTAGTCTATATGTGGACAGTATCGATAACGAACCCATTATGATTTATAAAGAGGTAAGAAAACAATCAGGATTCAAAATATTAAGCCGATATTGTTCTGTTTGCAGAACAAAAAAGCCGTATTTAGCTCACTTTCTGGATTAGGGGTTTTATATGCACGTGGCTGATCTGGACTAAAGTCTCAGGGTGCTGAAATGTGCTTTACACACACATTACATAAAAGTAATGTGTGTGTGTGTGTGTGTGTGTGTGTGAGACAGTATACTCTCTATCACTTTCAATATAACGTTATGTCTATTGTTTTAAAATTATAATATAGAGCAAATGCAACTTCCCACATGTTTAAATAGGATGTATTTCATAACTGAACTTGCTGTAAGACATTGCTAAATTGCAATGAATGGCAAACAATGGCAAGGACAAAATGCAGACATAAGAATTTATTTATTTATTTATTTATCTATTTTAATGTTCAGCCTTGCCCAGGATGTAATTATTTTCCGCTCGCACTGTTTCGCTGACCTCAGACAGACAAACAACTAGGAACTAGGAACCAAAACCGATAATTGCAGACATATTACGACATTTGGTCATCCCCCACCCCCCCCCCCCCCCAAAAAACAAAAAAAAAACAAAACAAGCAAATGCAAGCAATCCCTGCCAAATGTTGTGACAGACATGTTTCCTGACAAATTTATTTGCTTTGTAGTTAATAATTGACAAGAGCAACCTTGGCTTGTTCTATAGAAAACATAGGTATATGTGTTATAAGTCTAGATTTGAGCCATTTTCAATATTGTGACCAAAAATCAATTTTACTGAATATATTAAAACAGTGTATTTACATTTATCTTTTAATAATACTAGCAACAACAGAAGCACAGTCAGTCAAATTCGGCATTATAGGGAGGGATAGCACTTGAATAAGAAACAAGTAAGAAACGGGGTAATCTGGTAAGAAACACACTGAAACTGTGGTTTTTGGGGCTTTATGTTTTTGCATGGCCCTTTGCTGAAGGATCAAGGGAAAAGGCGCACTTCAGCCCCAAACAATTTACACCTGAATTGAACCTTCGGTGTCTTTTAATTCATATATTGAGTATTATTGCAGATATTTTCTTGCCCTTGTATTTGAACATGCCCCTGATGAAGGCGTGAGCCCGAAACGTTGCATGTCTGTTTGCCAGTGGAAGAAAAATGAAAAGAGAAGTGAAGACAAGTGTGTGTGTGTGCGCTCCTTCACTACGTGTTTGTGTACATTTTCTGAAGGATACCTCATCCAAATCAGCTAGGAAGGCCTTGGTAGTCCAGCAAACCTAGAGATAATGGGACACTGAAGACGGTGGACAGAGACAAGAGGAAGTATCAGTGTTTTAGTTTAGCTTAGTCGCACCAAGACTGACATGTTTTATAGGTGAGCCACCCCAAGAGACTAATAAAAATACCTCACTTTGAAAGATAAGTTCACAAATAGGGGCCGACGAAGCAGAGGACGTCAAGATGGCCATGATGCCGTAAGAGAGTGGGAGCTTGTGTGTCGAGGGATCTGTGAGATAGAGATCAAATATGCAAGTGGAGCAACAGCTGGTTTAAGTAAGCAGTGAAGGCTTGAGTGCATTCCAGGGCTGTCCTCCTGTCGGTGCCCAGATAATTATTTAACTGCATTCACTTAACAACATGCACTGACATAACCCCTAGGATGGTAAGGGTGTGGAGGTGGAGTGTGAAGTCTGCACAGCAGAGATAATTTCCTTATGCTGTTGGTGACTTCTGAACTCGCTTGGCTGTGTGCCCTCTTTGGTAAAACACGTCATTATTAAAGAGCATCAAAGCTGTAATTAAAAGTCACATGAGCGGCGGCGTCCCGAACTAGACATGTCTTGAAAATGTGTTCTTTCTGCGCATTAATGGATTGGTCTGCTCCTCTGTTCCAGCCATGCCTCCCAATTTTCATCGGCCATGTCCACATGGCGATTACTATCATCATAGGAATTCTTTTTGGACTCACGCTAATGTGGGTAAGTATTAGTCTGTTTACCTGCGCACCTGTTTGTCTTGTTTCTACTCACTTCACTTCACTTCACTTGCCTTACCCCTCCCCTGTCTCCTGCTCTCCTCACGCTGATGTTTTTCTGGGAGCTTCACAAGTCCATGCAACATGCCATTTAAATGAGCTCCTCAATTAGTCATCACCATCGTCTCTCTCTCTCTCTCTCTCTCTCTCTCTCTCTCTCTCTCTCCCTCTCTCTCACTCTCTAAAGGCAGAATCAGGCCTCTCTGTGAAGCCACTGAGGGCTTGTTGAGTGTATAACTGAAGAAAAAGAAGTTTCTTACTTTTTTACTTACCTTCTTAACCTTTACTTAAAGTCACATAGAGATTAAAAGTGAGACCTGTGAGGCATATAATACAAAGGCAACATGAAAAAATGAAATTATTCTGTCAATGGAGAACATACAGTGCAAGTAAATAAAAAGTTTTCCTCTGCATCAGTCACAGTTGGGCCTTTTGGTGACAGAGCAACTGGAGAGCAAATGGCTACTGCATTTTGCACCCAAATCTGTCGCTTTTGCGTAACGGCATGATCACCCTGAAAGGAATTAGGAGGTGTTGTTTCCCTTCAAATGAACCACTTCTTAGAAAAACCACTTATAGTATTTATTTCTCAACTGGAGCTTCTGTTGTGTGTCACTGTGTCATATGCCCCCTCCCTCTCCCTCTCCCTCTCTTCCTCCCTCTCCCCTCCAGGCCTTGTCAGCAGGCCTGTGTGCGGTCATGCTGTATCAGCTGAGGCGAAAGTTTGATGTCCCTCCGGTGGTTTACAGTCCAGAGGCTAAAGCAGGAAACTACACCACCCTTACAGAATCAGCGGAAAATGCCTGAGGTCTTTCTCTCTCATTTTTCGTAGCTCTTCATAATGACTATGGTCGTTATTGCAGCATATTTAGCCAAATAAAGCAAAACTATGGATAAATGGATTTAAGATGGATCCAGGAGCACTAAAGGGAGATGTTAATGACGATGGTATACAGCTGAATATAGTCAGTTTTTGAAACGCAGCGTACATTTAGTCTCTTAAACAGCACATGCTGCCTCCAGCAAGTTACAAACTTTTGTAATCCCATGAAAAATATGTGATTTCATTCTTTTAATTTTTTTTACTCATAAGTTGAAAGTTCATGGTCCCTTATGTGTTAAATGAGTTTCATGTCATCTTGGCCCTTGAAGCGTGTTAAAACATATACTGTAATTTAGTGTAAAAAAAAAAAAATGCAGGGTCATTTCAGCTTTTCATTTCAGGAAAAAAAATTATATGTTACAGCATATATCAGCAAAGCAGGGCAAAATAGTACTGTATAGAGTTTATTTTATTTTCTAAAGCAAGTTTCTGTGTGAAAACTCAAGGAAGACGATGAAACTCAAGACACATGAGCTGCATATTACATCTGAGTTGAATTACAGCATAATAGAAATCACTCTAAATAAATTAAAATCACTTCAACTAGTTCAGGTCCCAGTACAGTAATGCATAAATTTGGATGTGGAGTTTGTAGTTGTTAACTGAATTAAATTGTGGCAGCCAATAACAAAATTTCAGCTTTTTTGGTGGCATTTCCACCCCAGACTGTAATTGTAATATACCATGCTGGATTATGCATGTAAGTGTTACTGAACAGTAAATTGAGGCTTAAGTTATGGAAGGGCTCGGTTATTTTAATATGCATTGTCTGAGAAAAAGTATTTTTCTACGAAAAAGCACTGATGAAGATGTGACTTTTGAAAGTATTTACCTTATATAGATGTGCTGCAGCTCCATTATGAATGTCAGGATTGTGTCTGTTTTCAGCTTTCTGGAATAATAAATGGTTAAGGCCATTGCTGCATCATTCTCAGCCAAGTTTTAAGGTTGCTTTTTTTTTTTGTTTTACTCCCAACTTTTTGTTTGCATTTATATTAGATTGCACTTGCGACCACCTGAGCCTTGAGGTGCAGTTTCACCTGTATGGTAAATGCAAATATTGATTTGAGGTTGAAATATTCTGATTTAAATACTTTATTTTCTAATGGGTCATCATTGCTGATACCCACAAATTTCAGGATCAAGTGCAACTGTTGATAGTATTGCAGCAACCAAACACACAAAATCAAATTCCTACAAAACATAATTATTTTTTGGTATTAGTGCCACAGCTGCCCAGTCTCCTACATAGATCAAGGGGAATATTTATTTGGGGGCTAGCAGGGCTCAGGTGCTCCCTCCCTGTCTCAGCCAGTGCTCGATCTCACCATTGCTTGACACACATACATGCAGCATAAAACAAAACTCACATCTTATGACATGCAGCATGTTTGTCTCACTGACTGCCAAATACAATATTTTATTTTTGTTTTCTTCTCATTTTTTTAATAAGTTCTCTGGTTTGGATTTGTAAAAACAGAGTTGCGTTGCCATTTAGACTTTGTATTGTGTGTAATAAAAAGAAGAAAAAAAAGAGAGATGCACTGTGATCAGTTTCAATCGCCTGACAAGGCGGGTGCGACACACCACAACGTGTTAAGGTGTTTGTGTAAGAAACTCCTTTTTTCCCCCCACTTCCCACTTGTCATGACCACAGCATTAGACGTTACGTTTTGAGGAAGGTACCGTTGGCATTTAACTTTATTTCACATTGTGTGATCTGTCTGCTCAGTGTTTCAATAAAAGTTGAACCCTCATCCCATAAAGGAGAAGCTTAGCCATCATTTGCCAGTGCTCAGGAACAGTCAGCCTTTGTGAAAACAGATGAATGATTGCTCCTGTCATTCCTTCACATCGTGAGCTATTAAGTGGTTAACACTCTCCAACTGTGTGTTGGCTTCCTAGGCACGTAGTTGTTCAGGTGTGTTGTGTAGACATGTTACCATGAGTGCGTGTTACTCTAAGTGCAGTTTTTAAATCATAAAATTGAACTACATTAACAATAAAAGACAGAAACGAGATGAGATCAGATCAGATTTTTGAGTTTTATTTTAGCTGCTTATAAAACATCACATAAATGCATTCCATAAATAACACTGAGATTATGTATGAGAAAAGAAAATATACAGTAATTTGGAATAACCTATGATTAATTAGGATTAATAGCAATAATTTAATTTTATCTAAAGTGCACAAGTAGAGAGAGGATCTTTTCTTTCAGATGAAATCCCTTTAACAGGGGGTATATTACTCACAGTGCCAGTATGACTGCAGACAGCTCATGCATTAACTTCAAACCGGTGGTGACACGGCACATTGGCCATGTGCTATGGATTGGGTCATAACAGCCAGGATTTATGAGAGGACAGTGATGATCCATTTACCAATGGAAAGGGCTTTTGAAAACCCCTCGCTTCCGGTCTTGCAAACAGTCTGAAACTTTTCTAAAACTTGAAAGCAAATCATTTGTTTTTAAGGCGAAACAGTTGTAAAATATATGAATTTGTGGCTACTGAAACAGGAAGTTGTGCTACCTAATCTGCAATCCACTGCTGCACACATGAACCTCATCGGGAGTGGGATTGTGACTATTGGAAAAGATAAAGTATCACTTAGGCTGCATTCAGAAAGAATCAGCAGCGTGACATTGGGGTTGTGCTCTAGCAAAAGTTAATTCTGGTTCTCCTACTTGCCGGGTGGTCCTGCATGTTTTTTGCTGAACCCCCTGCGGTACTCACTGCCACAGCCTAAACACTCCACCCTCATTCAAATGAATGGGATGACTGGTGTTTTTCACCGAGTGCCTGATTCAGTGTGCATGCAGCCTTACTGAGAGTCCTTTGAGAAAAAACTGAATGGGTGATGTAGCTGCAAATATATACAGATGGCATGACAAGGCCCTTTAACGTAAAGACATTCTGGTATCCCAGGAAGCCCTGTGACTCATTCCTCCTCACCTCATAACTCACCCATGACAGCAGCTGTGGGCACAGGGGCACAAAATGAGTCATTTGCAACATGTGTGTGTAGTTTAGGGTCAATGCACGTATAAGTTCATAGAGTTTCCTTTCAACACCAGCAATATGTGATAATGCGTATTCATAGCAAAACGTGGTGTCAGCATGTGCTGCTACTGTGCATATTATCCAGGTTATGGTAGGCAGCATATTGCATTTACATGTGCCAGCTCAAACAAGTTACACTTGATTATTCCTATTGATATCAAATCAGTAATATGTATGAAAATGTGCTCAGTAACTATGAAGCACAGGAGTTTGAAGGAGAGCCAGGAAATCCTTTTTCCGCTTTATCTGGACCATCAGCTTGACGCTCAAAACAAGCAAAACCATCTGGGAAAACAAACACAAGAGTTAGTTGACCAGCCTATTAACACTGTGTTCAAATACAAGGATGAACGGAAGGTCTACTCTCTAAAAGAAGGGAGAAAAAAGTCTTGATGCCCATTTCTAATCTGGTGGGTGTGTAAACATATGTAAAATTGTAAGATGTATTATTATTTTTTTATCCAGTGCAGTGTATGCTCTTTGTGTCTGAATTAATAGCTGGAGTCAGGGCAGCTAACAAGACAAAAACACAAAAATCAATATTTAGATTAGGTTTGATTTTTTTTTTTTTTTTTTTTTTTTTGCTATAGTTACATGGTTAAGACAGGAATATAAAAGTTTGGTTGAGAGTTTATCACACCAGCATCTCCCTGTCTTCTCCTGTGCATGTGTATCTGTGGTGTTTATGTTGGTATACAGCTTTCTAAATACAGAAATATGTCAAACCGCAAAGACACATACCCAAAATACTGCAGTTCCAAACATGAAACCAACCACAATTGAGAATACACGTTTCACGGCGGCCATGTAGATTGGTAAGCAAGGCTGTGAGAACAACAAAAATAGATATCAAATGTACAAGAACGTTGATAGAAGATTTATTAATATTTATTCTACAATCTGGGGATCGTTGTTTGACAATGCACACCTTGAGGGAATGAATTAAAACTGATCCTGTTACTTCAAGTTTAACATTTAGGCAAACAGCATTCTTAATCAACAGTTGGGCTGGGGAGGCAAGCCATTAAAGCACACTATAACTCAGCAAATATTTATATTTATTATTATTTATATTTATAAGCTAAGAAATGCAAAGGATTATTTGTATTGCACAGTCCCGTTATCCACCAGTTAGATTTAAAACTGAAAGAGAAAATGTGTGTATGTGCGTGTAATGTATTTTCCTGTAAAATCTTGAGATGTTTCACCTCTTGATAAATTAGCTGGTTCTTTGGAGCCCCAATGGTGAAATTCTCACGCAGTCTAACCTGGTGAAGAAGAATAAAAAGGCAAATTATTAAAGTTGACAAAAATGAAATTCAATAAGTGCTGGCAAATATGTCGCTACGTTAATCATATTACATTATCTTAACTTTCATCATCACTATTATGATTGCCGCAGGCCTAAAAATGTAGAGTTGCAAGTGCCTGTTTTGATTTTAAAGGAAAATTCTAGCCAAATGTTAATTGAGATATATCATTGAGAGATTTTCACAATACAGCTACTACTGCATTTAACAGGAACAAAAGAATTGATCTAAAACGGAAATGTTAGCTATTAGGTTTCAATGACGACCCTAGAAAAAAAAAGCGCAAAGGTTTCTTTGTAAAGTAAGCGATTTGCAGCAACAATGAAAAAAGCATACATGGAGAAATCAAGCATAGAAGAGGAAGAGCTCACTTCTGTCCCTCATCAAAGTCCACTATAGCTGCAGCTGCTCTTTATGTGCATCAGGTATTGTGGGAAAACAGGAAAACAACAAAACAACAACAAAATAGCACCAGATGTGCAACATAAATCACCAATCTCTGTATAATAACAGTGCTCGTGCACTTTAGTGTGGAATTCTCCTTTAAGTGATACTGATGAGTCATCTTTACTGCTTGCACTGTGCTCTAATGTGCAGGACACTCACACATCTTCTTCCTGGGTCTTTACAGAGACAGGAGGCCGGGACAGTGGAGCCCCAGTCTTTGTAGCCTTCTACCAGCCCACAGCACTTGTACTGGGGAGAGTGGACACACACACACACGCACGCACACACACACACACACACACACACACACACGCACACACACACGCGCGCACACACACACACACACACACACACACACACACGCACACATACACACACACAGTCAATTGTCACGAAGCAGAGCAGAGCAGAAACAGTGCAATAAACTGCAACACAATACAAATAATGCAGTCACAGCATCTTCCCCCAAGTCTTAAAGAAACAGTTCACCCAAAATTCCTACTTACCTCTAGTTTAATGTACCAGTCCAATATAACCTGAGCACAATGGGTTAGACGGGTATTCTTTAGAGGAGGTCAAACCGACTACTCAAACATAAAATTTCTGGGTGGTAAACGGTTCCTAACCCTGACATAAATCAAACCAGTGATGTATCAGTTTTTCACAGCAGCCATTTTGACATGAGAAAAGGGTAAACACAGGTGTTATTAATGACATTAATCATGGTTTCATTCCATTAAAGATTACCGGAGCCTTTCCAATGAACCAGAATGCACAAAAGCTGAACCCTTGCTCTGTTTTTTTTTAGACCTAAATGGAACAGAACTTTCATTGACATGCATTTACCTGCTTCTTCATGTCAAAATGGCTGTTTTTTACCTGTAAATGCACCAACTGTTCAGTGACTGCTAGTATTAATATAGTGTCACACATGCACACACACACATACACACAAAGTTTCCCTGTATTGTTTACATAACATTCAGTGCACCATAAGCATGAGGGCGACATATTACACACACTGATGTAAACAAAGCAACTTACATGCCATTGCAAAATGAACCAGCATAATTTGTCCAGCCTGATTTGTGTATTAAGTTTCATGT